>NC_045439.1:48549256-48590573 GCF_002776525.5 Piliocolobus tephrosceles | reverse complement strand
GTGTGACCCACAACCCTCACCTGCTTTCCTCGCATGCTCAGGATCACAGTTCTGGAGAGGGTGTACCCCTGGCTGAGCCTAACTCAGGGCTGCCCTTCCTCCCCCAGAATGCTGCACAGGGGTAGGGGAGGGAGAGGCCTCGCCCCTTTGGCGTTCATGGTGTAGTGGATGGTGATTTCCTTTGTCTCTAAGACCATGCAAAATGAGGGCTCTCCAATAAAGAGAGACTGATGTGCAAACACGAAGATAGTAGGAAGTTGAAGACTGTCAAACTAAAAAGTGATTCAAGTTCATTACATGCTCCGTAACTTAGCCAGAAGAGACTGGGATACTGAAGCATGTCCTTATAGGTTTCTTCCTGGTTGAGATTTCTTCTCTCTTCTACTCCAGGCTCAGCTACAAATGTCACATTTCTGGGGGCAGCTGACTAGATGAGCGCATAGGAGTAAGAGGCTGGCTTCTGTAAAATAAAAATAGCACCACCCATCTCCCAGTGTGCTTGTGAGGATTAAATAGGCTATTTGTAAGGTGCCTAGTGCTGTGCCTGGCATTGAGCAGTGTGCTCAGCAGATGTTAGGTTGTGGCCCTCACTGCGCTGTTTCCCAAAGGGCAGTGGGCAAGTGGGATGTGCCAGTTGTCATTTTATTTGTTCAACCAATATACCAATATTATTGAGTGCCATTTTCTTATTTTCCTCAAGGACTGGTGAAGACATTGTCCAGGAATGTACCACCTACTAGTTGTGCAACCTTAGGCAAGTTTTTTAGCCTCTGTGAGAATCCATGTGGACAGCTGTAAAGGAGAGATAGTAATCATACCTACATCAAAGAATTTTTCTAAGTCTTAAATGAGATAATCCATGTAAAGTACTTAGCATAGGGTCTGGCAACAGGAAATACTCAGTTACCTATTAATGATTAATAAGAACCCAAAGAGTTTAAAACGTTTTCCTTGAATCCACTTACATATCCAACCTCTTCTACCAAAGAGTGGTATACTTCATGAGCTTACCACAAGCTCTTTGTTCTAAACACAGCTTATTTTCTAAGGATCCAAGAAGCCACCATGTAGCCCTGGAGCTGGAAGAACATCACGGATGTTATAGCTCATCCTCTAAATTGCACGAAGGAAGAGATGGGGGCTGGCTGGTGGCATATTTACTGACTCTTCACGTGGTGCTCCATCAATCTCATCTCATGAATTGATCATCATCAGTTGCAATAGGCTTATTTTCTATTTCTTTTCCTTTTTTTTTTTTTTTGAGATGGAGTCTCGCTCCATTGCCCAAGCTGGAGTATAGTGGTGCAATCTCAGCTCACTGCAACCTCCTCCTCCTGGGTTCAATCAGTTCTTCTGTCTCAGCCTCCCAAGTAGCAGGGACTACAGGTGCCTGCCACCACGCCCGGCTAATTTTTGTATTTTTAGTAGAGACAGTGTTTCACCTTGTTGGTCAGGCTGGTCTCAAACTCCTGACCTCAGGTGATCCACCCACCTCAGCCTCTCCAAGTGCTGGGACTACAGGCGTGAGCCACCACGCCCAGCCTTATTTTCTATTTCTACCCACCTCAATTAAAGTAAAAAAATCAAATGTTGGTCAGGCAGAGTTCAGTTAGCACAGGGTTCTGCTGTTTTACCACTTCTCTTCCTGCTGTCATTGATGAAAGTGGTCAGGCTGTGCAGTTAGGTAAGGCCTGTCAATCTCACCTTATTTAATCATTTCCATCTACTCATGGCAGACTGTCATAAGAAGAAATGGAAATGGTACGGGGAGGCTTTGGCTGTCTTTTAATGCCTATCATCCTTGAAGTGGTTACTTAATATTCTGTCTATTATTCCTTGTGGAGTCTCTTTGGCGTTACCAATTGCCTTATTTTCTCGTGGAATTAAATTACTTTCAAATGATTTTTCTCGTACTATGGTAGCTTGCATTTTTCTAAGCTGACTCTAGTTTATAATTTTCTGGCATTAGATCCAATCCCTTCGTCTTTGTGTATCTGAACACAATTTTTACCTATTCAAAACAGAACTTCCACTAACATCAATAACCTAATGTTCATTCTCTATTCCAAGTCATTTACAAAATTTTTATTGGGACCAGAGAGAATAGAACTTCTGCCAAATATCTTGTCTGAATTGGATACTGAGCCATTTATCAATTTCCTTTGTTTAAAAAATAGGTTAGCTATTTTAAAATTTATTTGACAATGTTTTTCTCAAGCTAATTTAAATTTACTTTAGATAACATTTTATTAAATACTGTATCAGATGATTTATTAATTCCCTCCCTCACGTAATTCTGCATTATTTCCTAAACAAATTATTATTATTATTATTATTATTTTGAGACAGAGTCTCACTCTGTCGCTCAGGCTGGAGTGCAGTGGCGTGATCTCGGCTCACTGCAAGCTCCGCCTCCCGGGTTCACGCCATTCTCCTGCCTCAGCCTCCAGATTAGCTGGGACTACAGGCGCCCGCTGCCATGCCCGGCTAATTTTTTTTTTTTTTTTTTTTTTTTATAGAGACGGGGTTTCACCGTGTTAGCCAGGATGGTCTCGATCTCCTGACCTCATGATCTGCCCGCCTCGGCCTCCCAAAATGCTGGGATTACAGGCATGAGCCACTGCTCTTGGCCACAGATTATTTTTATAATTTCGCAAAGAGCAGCTATGTTATTTTATTTGAAACAACTTGTTTAAATAAATGCTTGGCATTGCTTTGCTATTGCTTGGGATTTTAAAATTTTGAAGGTTATAGTTTTGGTTTTTCTTACACATTTAAAAAATAGATGAGCTGAGTAACTCCCTTTAATCAAGAATTTATAAGTTACAAACATTCATACTTTCCATACCAAATAAAAAGATAATTCTTTACAAATCGACGTTTCTATAGAGACAGCAATTATTTTTTGCAATGATGTTCTTTTGGACTTTAGGAACAGAGGGTTTTTGTTATTGTTGCAGTTTTTAAAACTCTTCATCAGTGTACTTCAAATGACCACTCTTCAATGTTCTTTTTAAAGACAGATTTGAATGCCACTAAGCTTCATGTACAAACTTTTAAAAAACTGTTGTCATTCATTTCATACCTGCACTCATTTATGTTGTGTATATTCTCTGTAATTCCTGTTTTCTTATCTATTTATTTAAGCTAGGATCTCCTGGTGGCTCTTGTCAATGTGAGTCTTAATGTAATCACCAAGCGCAGATTTTCTGTGGGTTTATTTTTGTGGTCTCTAGCTCAAAATTGCCCTTCATATAATTTGGGACTTTTTGATGCCAACTGATGGGCTATCATTAGTTTAATGTGTCTACTCGTACAGCGTTGTGAGGCCTACACCATCTACATAGTCAGTCTTATTTCTCTTTCCCTGGGGTTAAATCAGTATCCACTGTAATTTCCTTTACCTGTTTTTAACTACATACTATTTTATTGAACTACAGATTACTTTTTTCCAGACTTTATCCAAATGTCATATTAAAAGTCCTTTCTATATGCTATGCTATGTTTCAACATCTTTTTTAAGTTCAATATTGATCAATTAGGAACATATTTATAGGGAACACTCTTAATATTTAATCTGAGTGATTAGGTTGCATTTTCAGCTACATACAGTTCAATAAGTTCCTCACATCTTTTCCATATGAGGATATAATTACCCAGCATTTTTCTTTTTCACAGAATGAGATGTTCTGGATTAAGCCTACATTCTTATGCAGCATTAAATAAATATATGTTGTTTTAAAATTGATGTGTAAATGATCTAACATTACACATATATGTTCATTCCTTTCTTTCCCCTAACAGTTATATCTAACATTTTATGTAAATAAGATTAAACTCTGGCCAGGCCCTGTGGCTCCCCCTATAATCCCAGCACTTTGGGAGGCCAAGGTGAATGGATCACTTGAGATCAGGAGTTCGAGACCAGCCCAATCAACATGGTGAAACCTCATCTCTACTGAAAATACAAAAATTAGCCCAGGTGTAGTGGCACGCACCTGTAATTCCAATTACTCAGGAGGCTGAGGCACGGGAATCCCTTGAACCTGGGAGGCAGAGGTTGCAGTGAGCCAAGATTGTGTTACCGCACTCTAGCCTGGGCCACAGAGTGAGACCCTGTCTCAATAAAAACAAAAGATCAAACTCTCCTTTGTCTCCTTTGAGTTAAACTTTCATTTCCAGCAGAAATGTTCAGTCTTTGATTTCTGAACTCCTCATTCTTTTTCTCCCCAAAGGGCTTTTTTCTTTCTTTCTTTTTTCTTCTTCTTCTTTTTTTTTTTTTTTTGACAATGTTATAAAACATTAAGGAATACATGAATTTTATTCAAATATCCACTACCAAGAAGTAATCGTTTATGAAATTACATTCTGGGAGAAAAAGGACCAACATTAAGTCTGAAATGATAGCTTGAGGCCAGGAGTTCAAGACCAGCCTGGGCAACATAGCAAGAACCTGTTTTCCACAAAAAGGAAAAATAAAATAGAATAAAATGAGGCCATTCCCTGTGTTGCCTACCCCAGTTTCACAAGACAATACTAGTGTCTTGTATGTTAGGGGAGTTCTGTTGGGGTCTGACAGAGACCACTCAGTATACTTTTTTGGGACCCGGCTTCCTTGACATCCAGCTCTAATTTAAACGTCTTTGATTATCATCACGGCTGAAAATGCCACAAATTTGTTCTTCTTAAAAAAATTGTAGTAAAATATCATGTAGTCATTTTTAAGTGTACAATTTAGTGGCTTTAAGTACATTTATGTTGTTGAGCAACCACCACCAACATCCATCTTCAGAACTCTTTTTATCTTGCAGAACTGAGACCATTTGCCCATTAAATAATAACTTCCTATTCCCCACTTTTCCCAACCCCCTGGCAAGCACAATTCTACTTTTTGTCTCTGAGAATTTGACTACTTTACAGACATCATATAAATGAAATCGTACAATGTTTGGCCTTTTGTGTCTGTCTTATTTCACTTCGCATAACGTGTTCCAGGTTCATCCATGTTGTAGCATGTGTCAGAATTTTCTTCCTTTTTAAGGCTGAATAGTATTGCATTGTATGTACGTACTACACTTTGCTTATCCATTCTTTTATCAATGGACTTTTGAGTTGTTTGTACCTTTTCCCTATTTTGAATAACACTGCTATAAACATTGATTACAAATATCTATTCAGGCCCCTACTTTCAATTATTTTGGGTATATACCAGAAAGTAATATTGCTGGATCATGTGGTAATTCTATGTTCAATTTTTTTAAGAACCCACACATCTGTTTTTACCGGTATGATGATAATTCCTCTGATTATATTCACTTTTAGCAGAAATTTTATTATCTTGTGGCTTCTGAATTCATTTTCAGTTTTTAACAAGTACAAAAACAGAGGTAAAATAAAATGCCAAGAATTATGGCACTCCTGGTTTAGTAACTTTTTAAAAAAGGCATAAATTAACTTTTAGAAATGATAAGCTATAGATTCTCTTTCTGTATCTATAGCAAAGCCAATTTCTTTATTTTTTTTCAAAATTATTATCTTAAAAACAGTTTTACTCATGATTATCTTTTCAAAATGTTTTAATATTTGAAGTTTTCATAGTATTTTTTCCTACTTATAAAGCTTACTTTATAAGGAAACAAAGAGAAGTATGATTTGCTGAGGCAAAATTATAGGGGTATCCTTTAAAAAATAAACCATTCCTAAAGATCTGAACTTAGAAAATGAGTTCATTAGAAGATGATTATCTGTGTTGTCCAAAACAGATCTTGAATTGATCAAAGGTTTCTTTTAACTAGTTTCCTGATGCATTTTTTGAAAGGATTTGATTTATTAATAATTTTCTGAGAAGCCATTGTAAAGACATTATGGCAAAATTGTTCTTGATTTGTAGAGTAATTAGAATTTGTGATATTTGTACAGGGTTCATGAAGTTGGCTTTTTTTGCAAAAGTTGTTTGAGGAAAAATAAAAGCCTGTTAACAAGACTATAAACAAGGTTCCAAAGGAAAATGATTGCCTGTTGAAGAGAGCCAAAGTGTTTTCAGGCATTTAAGAAATAGTAATTTAGGGACAAACTGCCATTTGAGTGTCCTGCAGAGGCTAACAATGCTTATGCTGAAACTGTAATATGCTAGCTTCAAGCCATTCTTATTGATTAATGCTTTAATGGGCTTTTTGCTAGGCAACATTTAGCTAGAACAGTTATTATACATGTTTGACTGTATAAAATTGCATTTATTGAATATCCAGTTTAGGGAAGATAAAGGAGAAAATTACACTTTTCTTGAGTTGTCTCTGGCACTACAGTTAGGTTACTGCCTTTTAAATGCTTGAAATTAAAGCTTTCATCTTGAATTATCATAGTATTTCTACTTTTATTTTCTGAGTATGGTCTATAGTTACAGCTGCTGACAAAGAATGGAATCTGGCTAACACGTATTTGAGAGAAGGAAGAAAAAGCTGGTTGAATTCCCTGTAGATCGGGATTTTGGGTTCTGGGACAGACATTTACCAACATCTGTTTCAAAGGAGAAAATAGAAGCCCACCCTAGAAGTCTAAGGGTCATCAGGAAATAGACAAACATCAGGATATTATATTAAAGCACATCTGTCTCTACTTTGGCATGAAAAGCCTATATTTAGATATTATTTTAAGAGCTATGTTTAAAAATGCTGATAAAGTAGATTCCATACTCATTTCTTAGTCAACTGTGTTATTTTTCTTTTTCACAGATGTGCACACTTGGTACTATAGTCTGAATATATTTTCTCCCAAGACCAAAATTTAAAAAGTAAAAGTATGGAATCTCTGTCTTCTACATTCTGGCTTAAAACTTTGGAGCATACCTTGAATAGCTTATGCATCGTTGGTGGAAAGTCCTCGCATCATTATTTTACCTTGTGTGTATACATGCATGTGTGTATTTCACTGTTGTTGCCTGGGGCCTCCTCAGTTGGTGTGGTATATTGCTGGTCTTCAATCACCTGGTCATACCAGGCCTGTTGTAGCCCTGGAGGTTTGGTGCTTGTTTGAATCAAGTCTGGTAGCAACCTTCTGTAGACCTAATTCTTTCAGCTGTGATTTGTTATAGAAAAAATAAGTGTTTGAATCTGAGATCTAGGCCAGCTCTTATCAGCTACTGAAGGCTCTGTTTGTGGAGGTGACCCCTGTGCATGCTGAAGCCAGATTTTGGCACAGTTACAGAGACATGCAGAGCTGCATTCATTTCACAATTCTAGATGCAAATAGCCTATTATGGGTTGGGTTTAGAGTTATTTATTGTCGTATTTTAGTCAGTTTGGGCTGCTATAAAAAATACAATAGACTGAGTGACTTAGACAACAGAGGTTTATTTCTCACAGTTCTGGAGGTTGAGAAGTCCAAGATCAAGGTGCTGGCAGATACAGTCTGGTGAGGGCTTCCTTTTTGGTTTGCAGACAGCTGTCTTGTATTCTTATGCTGTGTGGGGATGGGGAGGGAGAGATATCTCTTTTGTGTCTTTTCTTATATGGACACTAATCTCATTCATGAGGGCATCACCCTCTTGACCTATTAATAATCACATCCCAAAGCCCCACCTCCCAATACCATCACAGTAGGGATTTAGGCTTCCACATTCAGTCTATAGCCTATAGTTATTCATTCTTACAATAAAAGATGTATTTCTATTTTTCTTCATATCTTCTCTTCCTGGTCACTGATTTGTTTTTTCATTCTGGAGAAGAATAAGAGGTAATTTTCCCCCAATTATAATTTATTCCTGGAATCAGTTATTCAGCAGCAGGAGTGTTACTTTGTAAGTTTGAAAGAAACAAGAAGATATGCTTGGCTTTGCTTAAAAAAGGTATTATTACTATTATTCAGTTATTAAGAGAGGGAGAAAGTCTTAGTTTGGTGCTAATACATCTTTAACAACAACCTACAATCTCCTATTTTAAAAAAGAGAGAGTAGGACCCAAGCTCAGAGTCTTTAGTAGGCAACTGTTTCCGGAATTTAATGACATTACTGTGTTTTTACTTCTTTAGAGTTTCCTTCTATTTATGGCAAATAGAACAGCTTTTAAGATTTCTTTCAAACTCTTGTTGGACCAGAAGTTGAAGTAAATTCTGTTTGGATTGTTTTATTTAATCCTTACAATAACTCAGTGTGTTTGAGGCTATTTTATTTTATTCTGTTCTTTTGAGACAGAGTCTTGCTCCGTTACCCAGGCTGTAGTGCAGTGACGCAATCATGGCTCACTGCAACCTTGACCTCCTGGACTCAAGCCATCCTCCCACCTCAGCCTCCCAAGTAGCTGGGACCACAGGCATGTGCCATCATACCTGGCTAATATTTAAAATTTTTTTTGTAGAGACGGGGTCTCCCTTTGTTTCTCAGACTGGTATCAAATTCCTAGGCTCAAAGTGCTGGCATTACAGGCATGAGCTACTGCGTGAGGCCTGAAGCTATTTTAAACCACATTTTACATATGAAAAAAAACAGAGACTCAGGGAGATTAAGTAACTTGCCTAAAGGCACTTATATTGTGAAAATCTAGAATTCGGATTCAGCTCTGTCTGAATCCAGAACCCAAACTTTGACCCACTGTGCACATGGTCTGTGCATCAGAGCTTCTGTAACGGAAAAAGCAAGTTTCAGGCCATCTCTACTCGTGTCCAGCAGTTCTTGCTAGCATCCTATGGGTAGCACAGAAATTTATATGTGCCCAATTCCTTCTGTCCCCAGACTAGCTGTAGTAATGTCACATACTGAAATTCAAGATAATAACATTCTCAGAGGGCTTTTCTTTTTAGGAGTGGGAACAGTTTAAAATAAAACTACTTTTCCCCACCAATGGTATGTTTTTGAATATATATATATATATATATATTTATATATATATATCATATATTCATATATATATAGAAGTAAAATGGGAGGAAAAGTAGTAAAAATATTTAACCCAATTTATTGTCACTCATGGGCAGCTGAATATCCTGGAAGAGACATTAGACTGCACGCCAGAGGGGAGTTATAGTGCCTAACCCAGCAAAGTAGGTCCAGAAATCACTAGAGATTTCTGCTGCTTCGCTGACGTAAGCTATAGTTAAATTGAAACAATGATTTTTAGCCTGGAGAGGTGGTTCATGCCTGTAATTCTAGCAGTTTGGGAGGCCATTGTGGGTGGATCACCTGAGGTAAGGAGTTCGAGACCAGCCTGGCCAACATGGTGAAACCCCGTCTCTACTAAAAATACAAAAATTAGCCAGGCGTGGTGGCGGGCGCCTGTAATCCCAGCTACTTGGGAGGGTGAGGCTGGAGAATTGCTTGAACCCGGGAGGCAGAGGTTGCAGTAAGCAGAGATAGAGTCACTTCACTCCAGCCTGGGCAAAAGAGCAAAACTCCTTCTCAAAAATAAATAAATAAATAAACAAATAAATAAAATAAAACAATGATTTTTAAACAGCTTTTTAAGATGAATTCTATACTTTTAAATCTTTTGTATAAAAATGGATAAAAGTGGAGCCGTTCTGATTTCTAAATTAGGGAGGAGGGATAGTACTCGGATCTGTCCATATAAATTTAATTCCAAACTCCCCCCCAACTTCCTACCACTGTGATCTTTGGCAAGTTACTTAATCTCTCTCAGTCTCAGTTCCTTTATCTGTAAAGTGGGGTACAACAATAATATTCACCTTATAGAGTGACTGTGAATCAATGTAAAATCCTGAGAACAGCACCTGGAACGTAGAACCATTGTTTATGTTACGGTTTTATTTTTGCTGGAAGCTGGTTGAAGAAAAGATACAAGTCGCTGCTTAAGATCTATTTAGCTGATTGATCTCTAAAATCTCAGAATTCTATTCTGTGTTTCTATACTAGAAATTTCTAGAGCATAACTCAGAATGCCAAACTTAAGAATCCATCAAATTACCATAGTTAGGAGTGTTTTGTGCTTGCTTGTTAATTTTATGCCTTAAATTCTAGGAAATGTTGTTGATAGCTACGTGCCTATCATCTGTGCTATTTTTCTCAATGTGATTAGTCTCTGGAAGGCTGAAATCAAAATGTTTTGGAAGTGACACCAAAGAAAATAAGTCTAGGCTTTGTTGGTTATCCCTATTTGTTGTGAAAATGTCCTTCAGTGACTAGAGGATAACACTTGCACAGAGCACCTGCTTTCCTTGATGTCACACATCGTGTTATTTATTATATCTTGGGAACAATAGTGTCTGCTCCAGAGGCATATTGCTGAAGTGTTTAATTAGCCAAAGGCCCTTGATTTCATCAGTACCTCTGGGTCCTTGACCCCTGACCTTTTTGGCTCCAGAAAGGCTGCAGGTACAGATCTATTTGCCGGTCAACAAGCTGGTATCAAGTCTCCTCTTTGCCCCATTCCTACCCCCTTTTCAGTAAACAATACATTCTAATATAAAATAGATAGGATGATAGCTTATCAGGGAAACTGCCAAGACCCCAGGGTTTCTGTCTCCTTGGAAAATTACTAAGCCACATTTAATACCGTGGAAATCAACTTCCTGTAGCCCAGAATTAGCCTGCCCTTTTGGTATTAAGCAGCGCTGCTGATACAATCTATACTAAAGGCAGAAGAGAAATGGGGATCTCTACCCTACTGTCTTAAAATAAATACAGGCAAATCTGTTAGAGGATTTCATTACATTTTAAAACTCAGAAAGATGTGAAAATAAGCATAAATAGATAGCTGCAAATGGAGAAAGGATAAATGCCTTTGGCACAAATTCTTCATTATATAGGAATTAGAGTAGATGCTAAGAAGAATCAAAATGTTATACATGCTCTACCTTCAAAAGTTAATTATGATTTTAAAATAATTCAGTGGAGTGGCTACGATTATAAGCTTTCAAGGCAGACTGCCTGAGATGGAATCTCAGCAATGCTATTAATTAGGTGTGTGATCTGGAACAGTTACTTCCCTCGCTGTGATTTTGCTCCTGCATCTGTGAAATGGAGTTCTGGTTATCCACTGCTGTCTAACAAACTACCCCCGCCATTGAATTGCCTAAAGCAACATCCATTTTATGGAAACTCGTGATTTTGTGGGTCAGAAATCTGCGCAGGACTCTCCTGGCAATTCTGCTCCATGTTGCACTGATTGGGTCACCTGGCGGCATTCAGTGGGCAGCTGCTTAGTTCTGGAGGTCCATGATTTCCCTCACGGTCTGGCATCTCGACAGGGCAGCTGGGAAGCTGCACTTAGAGCCTCTGGAGATGGTGTCTTCAACAGGGTAGTTGGGCTTCTTACATTGGAGGCCCAGGGCTCCAAAAGTGAGGGCACAGGAGGCAGGAAAAGGAAGCTCTTAAGGCTTGTCCCCAGAAACAGGCACTGCATCATTTCCTGGTCAAAACAGTCACAGAGCCTGCTCAGATTCAGGGAGGGGTCTTTGACTTCACCCCTCCATGGGAGGGGTGTCAAAGAATTTGCAGCCCTCTGTAATCAACCACAGATGGGGTGTATAGTAGTGCTGATCTGATAAAGTAATTGTGAGGATTAAATAAGACAGTATCTATAAAGTGTTCAACAGCATCCATCAGATTAAATGTTCCATGTGTTAGACGTTATATGTTTATATATACTATTTCTATATATAAATGTATACATGTATAATTATATTTATAAAACATACTATATATTTATGGACAATCTGATATGTATGCCTACTATAGCTAGGTAGGTAGGTTATCTATGTATAATTACATTTATATAATTACATTATAACAAAACGGAGGCCAATGTGGATATGAACAATCCTCAAGTAATTTCTACATCAACTTTCTTAGCATTTGTATAGTGAATCGCTTTCCTTGCTGGGGGAAATAAGAGAATCACTGCAGAAAGAGGTTGTTTTTATTGAATTGTTTTAACTAAAACTAAACATCACTGGACACTGAAGTGACAGAACTGCTCCGGTGTGTGGACTCTCAGGAGGGGGTGGTGGCTGAGGCGCTCAGCCCACTGGGCTTGACGAAGGAAGGTCAGTCAGGCAGTATGTTTGATGGGGAACAGAGGACACTGGGAGAATTATTTTACTCCTAAGAATTATTTTACTGCTTTGTGCTTTCAAGTCTCACCTTTAAGGAGCTACATTGTAATCAATAATTGGAGAGTTAGCTTCCATGCCGAGAGACTGAGAGAAAGAAAGTAGTGGTCCTCTAAGAAGAAACATTTCCAAATACAAAACAAGGTCACACATGAAAAGGCTAATGTGACAAATGTGCCAGCATGTTGTAGGAAGGCCAAGGCTCTAGAAAAGAAACGGAAAATCCTGTACATAAAGGCATCAGAGGCAGCCTATGCTCATGAAAAGAAAAAGGGTTAGGCCAGGGAATGGGGTCATTCAAAGAACATTAAGGGGTTTCAGAAATAGCTGTGCCCCAGAGGGCCACTAGGCAGAATGGGTTACATTACAAAGCTGTTAGTGTAGCATTTCAGGATGCGAGATGCACCATTTGCCAACGGAAGGGTGTGAACAGGAAGAAACTCAGTGAGGTTTAGGCGACTCTTGTAGCAGGACACAATTCGTTTTTTCTTAAAGTTGCAACTTGAAAGCATCAACCAAAAACTAACAGAAAAGTTAGGAAAATTCTCCGTTTTTCACTCCTGACTCCTCTGGGTGAGTTTGTCTTTTTACACCACGGTGACATGAAAGCCATTTATAATGATCATCCTAGAAGACAAAGCACAGAAAGGTTCTTGGTTACAGTTTGTGTAGTTGCATTGCTTATGAACAGTCCAGGTTCTGTCCCTTGCTGGGTAGAGGGGTCTGGTCTCAGCGCAGTCCTCTGGTCCTCTCTGGCCTTGCTGAGGTCAACTTTGGGACTTGGCTCCTGGGTTTACTCCTGTTATTTGTTAGATATAGAACTTTATTTTTGCAGACTGTGTTAATGAGCTGATTGCCTTAATTCATTTTATTCTTCAATTGTATTATCAGGTTTTTTTTTTCCTAATAGATTTTTATGAAGTCTTTGTAAATTAAAAAAAATTGGCCCTTTTTGTATGTGTTATAAATATGTCCCCAATATGTTGTCAATTGACTTTACTTAAATATATATTTTTCCAAATGGATGTTTAGATAAATTTGACCACATAAACATTTAAATTTCTTTTATGGTATCTAGGCTTCATATGTATTGCCTAGAAGGTATTTCTTTTGCCAAGATTGTAAATAAATTCATCTGTTTTCTTCTATTCCTATAATACGTTTATTTAAAAAAATTACTGATTAATGTGCTTTTATAGTCTCATTAAAGAATCTTTGATTAGTCTGGATTTACTTGATATAAAGACTGAAGAAGGGGCCAGGTGCCATGGTGTGTGCCTGTAGTCCCAGCCATTCACGCTGCTGAGGTGGGAGGATTGCTTGAGCCCAGGAGTTTGAGTTCAGCTTGGGCAACATGCTGACGTTCCATCTCTTTGAAAAAAAAAAGACTGAAGAAAGGAGATAACTTTTTCTAAATAGATAACTAGTTTTCCCACTGTAATTTATAGATAATTCATTTTTCTCCTTTTGATTATAACGTAAGTTCCCATGTGAATTAGAGTCTATTTCTGTATTCTCTATCCTTTGATCTTCTCATTTTCTCTTCAGCACCAACCTGTTTTTAATTACTGTAGTTCCATGGAAATATTTTAATATCGGGTAGGATTCACCCCCCTTATAGCTTTCCTATATATAAACAAGATTAGGTAAGATAATATAATGGAAAAAAGATACCAATTACCATATTAACTAAAAAAAGAAAAAAGAGTTTTGGCACTAAAGAAACGTGCAGACACATAAATTTTAAAAAATTATACTTAGAACATAAGAAAAAACTTAAAAAGTTATACTGAGAACATAAGAACAACATGCCTTGATATTGGATAGAAAGACTCTGTAGTGTGAAGCTATCTGTTCTCCCTTAATAAATCCAGAGATATAATACAGTGCCAATTAAAACACCCAAAGGATTTTGAGGAAAACTTAAGAAAATGATACTAAGGCTCTCCTGGAGAAACAAATGCACCAGAATGGCCAGAAAACTCCCCTTCCTTTTTGTACCTTATTAAGTCTCTTTAATATTGTCATTTAGGCTTTTATTTATTTATTATTATTTTTTATTTAGACGGAGTCTTGCTTTGTCGCCAGGCTGGAGTGCCGTGGCGCGATTTCGGCTCACTGCAACCTCTGTCTCCTGGGTTCAAGTGATTCTCCTGCCTCAGCTGCCCAAGTAGCTGGGACTACAGGCGCCTGCCACCACACTAACTAATTTTTGTAATTTTAGTAGAGACGGGGTTTCACTGTGTTGGCCAGGATGGTCTCGATCTCTTGACCTCATGATCTGCCCCCATCAGCCTGCCAACATTTAGGCTTTTTAATACTTATATAAGTCACTCATACTTGTAAAGTGACTGCTAACATTACAGAGGTATAATAACATTAACAGCTGACAGTGATGGAGGGTTCTAGATGCCAGGCCCTTTTCTGAATGCAACATTTATGAAATGTTCATGATCTCATTTCCTCCTCATAACAGCCTTACCAGGTTATCCTCCTTATTTTACAGATGGGTAAAATGAGGCACAGGGGGACTCAATAACTTTTTAAGGATTACTTAAGTGGTACCCGCAGAGCCTGGGTTTTTAACCAGTACACCATTTTGTCTTCCATTACATAAATAAGGAAAAAGAAAAAGTCCCTCCTTTACCCAGCCTCATTTCCCAGACTCTGTGTATCTGGTTCACTTAGGTACATATAATCATATAAAATATTTTCATAAAGTAGTGTAATTTAATATATATAATGTTCTGTGCTTTATCACTAAACACTATATAAACGGTTTCTCTATGTCAGCATGTATAGAACCACAACATTCTTTTTAGCAGTCACTCAGGATGCAGATGTACCATAATTTAACTATCCTTTATTGATGTGCATTTAGGATGTGACCTCAAATTGTTATGTTTCCTTTTTCCTCAATCAGTTATCATTAACTCTTATTATTTTGTTGTGATGCTCACTTCAATCTTCTCCTGTAGGCCACTGACATTCTCAGTTGTTTTGTAAGAACACTGCGGTGAATCTGCTCCACCCAGGAGCCTTTCTCTTTGACAATTTCACAGTGTGGCTCACTTTTTGAGCTGTATTTGTTCAATACATTGTTTGAGAGCTGTTCTTTCTTTTAATTCTTGAACATTATTTTGCATCTCTCTGTGCGTTTTATTTGCTCTTGAAATGGTTCCTCAAAGACGTTGTACATACTATCTGCAGTTTCTCGTTCAGTGCTACCTGCTGGTTTTTATCTTTCCAGGATATCATAAAGAATTCATCACCATCATGAACATTTATTGACTGTTCCCTATGAACCAGGCCCCATGTTAATAGCTTCATTCTCATCTCATTTCCTCCTCAAAGCAATCCAGGATAGAGAAGATAATGCAGTATAAAGGTCTTTTTTTCCTCTATCTTACACATAAAGAGAGACTGAGGCACAAGGAGGTTAAGAAAGTTGCCAGAAAAAAGGACAAGAGAGAGAAAGAAAGAAGGTTGCCTGAGACATGGAGCTGGGACTAGAACTCCATGTGGCTAACTTTTAAACCCAGCCTTTTTAACCTTTGTCCTTTATTGCCTTTTTTAAGCCATCATCACCTTCTCTGCTTTTTGGACACTAAAATGTCCTTGGGAAGAAATTCCATTCTTTCTTGGTTTCCCTTTTCTTTTCTCATTGCCTTCACATTGCCTCAAACGCTTCTCATTTGTTCATTTATTTGTTTTTTGGCTTCAGTTTCCATCCTTTTCCCTTTCTCAGTGCGTTTCATGCTACCACAGCTGGGAGCATTTATTTTTATTTTTATTTTTTTTATAAAGACTTTGGCTTCCTTCCTTCCTTTGAGTTTTCTTTGTATTGTTTTTAAAATATATCCTGCCATTCTCTTATCCCTTCCAAAGCCAGGAGGGCTTCCATCAACTTGATCATTCCTCTTACATCCTTATTTCTTCTTGTTTGAAGAAAATTTAGTCATCCGACACATACTTCTGCAAAATATCCCTCATTTTGCTAAATTATTTTCAGTTATTTCCTTATCATTAATAAAGTAGCTTTACTTCTCTCATAGCTCAAACTTCCTTGGTCCATTTCTCTTTGGGGGGACTGTGTGCTAAATAAGTAACCTTTAAGGTATTTGTTCTTATTGAGTGATTCTAACTGTTTAGATTTTTGGGTCACTTTGATTTCCTTTCAATACTGTCACTTTATCTTTTTCTTTTCCTTTCTTTCTTTTTTTTTTTTGAGACAAGAGTCTCGCTCTGTCGCCCAGGTTGGAGTGCAGTTGCGCGATCTCGGCTCACTGCAAGCTCCACCTCCCAGGTTCACGCCATTCTCCTGTCTCAGCCTCCCGAGTAGCTGGGACTACAGGCACCCGCCACCACACCCGGCTAATTTTTTGTATTTTTAGTAGAGATGGGGTTTCACCATGTTAGCCAGGATGGTCTCGATATCCTGACCTCTTGATCCACTCCTCTCGGCCTCTCAAAGTGCTGGGATTACAGGCGTGAGCCACCGTGCCCCGCCAATACTGTTGCTTTTTCAAAAAACTCATTTGAAATTCCTTCTTGCTACTGCTGCACCTAGTATCATGTCTAGGAAGTTAGAGTTGGAAATTCTCCTTTCCCCTTTCCCCTTTCCAATGCATCCTGATCACCATGCATAATCCTACACATATCTTACTAATCTTTTAAACTTCCAGATTGTATATTTAAAAAGAGGAAAAAAGAAAGAAAAGAACCCATTCTCCCGTTTCATTCCCTTTCTATATTGACTAGAATGGTGATGTTCTTTTACTTGGCCTTTCTTTTATACTGCATTTTCTTATTCATATTTAGCCCTGTTTTCTTGTTCTAAAACGTTTTCTATTTTCTACATCTCTCTAACCTCTCAGTGTACTAACATCTATGTTATTGGGAGGCCGTGTGATACACTAGAAAAGATCAAAGCTTTGAAGCAAGATAGAACTGGTTTTGAACCTGGTTCTGCCATTTACTATCCTGTGTGACCATGAATAAACTACTGAATGTCTTCCAGACTATTGTCTCATCTTAGTGGTAAGAAAATTTACTCTGTCGTTGTAAGTGTTAGAGGAAATGAATAAAATTGTGTAGTACAATGCCTGTACATAGCAGATGCTCTACAAATGGGAGCTGCTATTATTATTGCTGTCATTAGTATGTATAATTAGTGACCTTCTGGACTTATGTTATGTAACTTGGATTTAATTAGTTGTACTCCTCTATGTTTTTTAAGGTAGTTATTTGCATTTTCTCTGTTCTTTTTTCACCTTTCTTCAATTCTTTGCATCTTACTGTTTACCTCTCAGAATTTCTTTTACAGAACAGAAATATATCCTCTCATAGTTCTGGAAGCTAGAAGTCTGAAATCAAGGTGTTGGCAGGGCCATGCTGTCTCTGAAGGCTCAAGAGGAGGATCCTTCCTTGCCTCTTACTAGCTTCTGGTGGTTGCTCGCAATTGTTGATGTTCCCTGGTTTGTAGACACATACTTCAATCTCTGCCTCTATCCACACATAGCATTCTCTCTTTGTGTGTGTATCTGTGTCTCTTCTTTTAAGGACACTAAGGATTGGATCTAGACCCTACAGTGATCCAGTATGACATAATCTTAACTTGATTACATCTACAAAGATCCTGTTTCCAAAAGATCACATCCATAAGTTCAACATTTTTGGGGGGGTCTGGGGGGCACAATTCAACCCACAACACAAGGGGGAGAAAATGGGATAAATTAATATGGATATGATGGGAGAGTGGTAGAAAGACCGTACCACCAGGTTCCCCATCTATATACAGTGACCACATGACTGCCTACCTCTCTGCCACATTAACCTTTCTGCTGATCATATGGTTACAAGGACCAGAGCTGAGGTTTGAGTAAGGGAGTTGAATTAGACAGAAGGTCTCTGGGCTCAATGACAAACACTTGCTTTACTGGAGGCAGATAACTGCAGCTTGTCAGTTCCTCTACTGAGCAGCTATGGGCAGAAGACACAAGAGGCCATGATGGATGTCACCAGTGAGTGGTCAAATAAGCCCTCGTGAATATTGAGAGTCTTATATGTCTTGTGTTTGAGTGTATCATGAATATTCATGTTACATGGTGAGTCCCTTCTTTTTAATAATTTTACCTTCCATTCCTTCTTTTTTATTCATTTTTATCTTTTTTTTAACTAGAAAATATAAGTGGAACACATGAAATATGCTCCATTTATGTTTTCTATGTCTCGATATGTTGTGTATATATATAAAGCATATATTTGTTTACTATGTCTTATGAGTTTCATGTCTCCCATTTATTTTCTTATATTTTGTGGCAGTGTTGAATATTCCCAAACAATACAGTAAACACACATTACAAGCATTTAAATAACAGAAAACCTCCATTGAGTCCTTACTGTATACCATCAGCATATTATAGGCATTGATGAAGTTGATCCTAACTACAGCTCTATAAGGAGGCAGTTATTAGTGGAGTACGTTGTAAACTGATTCATAAGAAACCAAGAAGATTTTGGTACTTGGAGGTGGGATGCCACTGTATCAAAAACTTAAAACCTGGATTTGGTCTGAGACGAGGTGGAGGGTTGAAGATGCGTGGGCCTCTAGAGGAGTGCTAGTAAAAGTCTAAAGGGCCTTGAGGAAGCTGTCAGTGAGGGCCAAAAGGAAATTAAGAAAATGGTTAATGGATGCTGGAGGAAAGTAGACTCATGTAGTGGTGGAAGTCTTGGTGGCAATGTTGCCTGAAATAATGTGACAAATAAAAAATGCACCTAATGAATGCTGTAGCTAAGGAGATTTTCAGGAAGAATGTTGGAAGTGCTGCCTGGTTTCTTCTCACTCTCTATAATAAAAAGTGAGAGGAGATAGAAGAGCTAAAGAATAAACTACTAAATATAAAAAGCCAGGACTTGTTGGAATTAAAGGTAAGGCTATTTCTCTTTTTTTTTTTTTTTTTTTTTTTTTTGAGACAGAGTCTCGCTTTGTCACCCAGGCTGGAGTGCGGTGGCATGATCTCGGCTCACTGCAAGCTCCGCCTCCCAGGTTCACGCCATTCTCCTGCCTCAGCCTCCCAAGTAGCTGGGACTACAGGCGCCCGCCACCTCGCCCAGCTAGTTTTTTGTATTTTTTTAGTAGAGACGGGGTTTCACCTTGTTAGCCAGGATGGTCTCGATGTCCAGATCTCGTGATCCACCCGTCTCGGCCTCCCAAAGTGCTGAGTACGGCTTGAGCCACCGCGCCCGGCCGTAAGGCTATTTCTCATTCCCAGCTTCTAGAGGTGGACAGACAACTCTCAAATTAAGAAAGGGCTTCAGGTCAAAGATCAAATCCAGGATAGGATTATCAGATCCTTCGTTCAGACTTCAGGAAGATCTGGGGCACTGTGTAGTAGGGCAGTTCCTAGTAGAACTTTTCAGATAGATGGAAGTTACTCTAAAGATCTTTTTTAAAAAAAATGGCTACATATTTTACATATTTATGTGTTACATGTTTTATTTTTTTTACATGCATGGAAAGTAATGATCAAGTCAATGTATTGGGGTATTGATCTTGAGTATTTGTTATTTCTGTGTTTGAAACAATTCAAGTCCTCTCTTCTAGATACTTTGAAATATACAATGTTTTGTTGTTAACTATAGTTACCCTACTATGCTGTTGAACTTTAGAATTCAAACCTTCTAATTTTATGTTTGTACGCCTTAACGAGCCTCTCTCTCTCTTTTTTTTTTTTTGAGATGGAGTCTTGCTCTGTCACTCAGGCTGAAGTGCGGTGGCGCAATCTTAGCTCACTGCAACCTCTGCCTCCCAGGTTCGGGCAATTCTCCTGCTGCAGCCTCCCGAATAGCTTGGACTACAGGCATGCACCACCACATCTGGCTAATTTTTGCATTTTTAATAGAGACAGGGTTTCCACATGTTTCCCCAGCTGCTCTAGAGCGCCTGGCCTCAGGTGATCTACCTGCCTCGGCCTCCCAAAGTGCTGAGATTACAGGCCTGAGCCACCGCGCCCAGCCCAACCTCTGTATTCCCCACTCCCACCCACACACCCTTCCCAGCCTCTGGTACTCTGTAGAGTATCTTTCTATTCTCTACTTCTATGAGACAAACTTTTTAAGCTCCAAGATATGAGTGAGAACGTGGGATATTTGTCTTTCTGTAACTAGCTTATTTCACTTAAAATAATGGCCTCCAATTCCATTTGTGTTGCTGCAAATGACAGGATTTCATTCTTCTTTATGGCTGAAGAGTACTCCATTGTGTATATATACAACTTTTATTTTTTTTGAGACAGAGTCTCACTCTGTCACCCAGGCTGGAGTACAGTGGCATGGTCTCAGCTTACTGCAACCTCTGCCTCCTGGGTTCAAGCAATTCTTGTGCCTCAGTCTCCCAAGTTGCTGGGACAACATGTGCACACCACCATGCCTGATTAATTTTTGTATTTTTAATAGAGGGGGGTTTCATGATGTTGGTCAGTCTAGTCTGGAACTCCTGGCCTCAAGTGATTTGCCTTCCGCAACCTCCCACAGTGCTGGGATTACAGGTGTGATTCACCATGCCTGGCCCTATATACCACTTAAAAAAAATCCACTTGTCCATTGACGGACACTTAGGTTGAATCCATATCTTTGCATATTGTGAATGGTGCAGCAATAAACATGTCAATGTAGGTATGTTTTTATATGCTGATTTCTTTTCCTCTGGATAAATATTGAGTACTGTGGTTGTTAGATCATATGGTAGTTCTATTTTTAGTTTTTTTGAAAAACCTCAATACTGTTTTCCATAGTGGCTGTACTAATTTACGTTTCCACCAACAGTGTACACGAGTTTCCTTTTCTCTGCATCCTCACCAGCATTTGTTATTTCTTGTCTTTTTAATCATAGCCATTCCAATGGATAAGATGATGTCTCATTGTGGTTTTGATTTGCATTTCCCTGATGATTAGTGATGGTGAGTGTTTTTTTTATATTCCTGTTGGCCATTTGTATGTTTTCTTTTGAGAAGTGCCTATTCATGTCATTTGCCTACTTTTTAATAAAAATATTTGTTTGTTTCACTATTGAGTTGTTTGAATTTCTTGTATATTCTGGATACTTGTTCCTTGCTAGATTAATAGTTTGTAAATATTTTGTTCTATTCAACAGATGGTCTTTTCTTTTCTTTCTGTTGATTGTTTCCCTTGCTATGTAGAATATTTTTAGTTTAATATGGTTCCATTTGTCTGTTTTTGTTTTTAATTTCCCATGCTTTTAAGGTCTTAGCCATTAAGGTCTTTCCCATGCTTTTAAGGTCTTAGCCATTAAATCTTTGCCTAGACCAAAGTCCTGAAGTGTTTTCCCTAGGTATTCTTCTGGTATTTTTATGGTTTGGGGTCTTTTGTTTATTTTTATGGTTTGGGGTCTTTAATCCATCTTGAGTTGATTTTTGTATATAGTGATAGACCCAGTTACACTAAATAGGGGTCCAGTTTCATTTTTCTGCATATGGATGTCTAATTTTCCCAGCACCATTTACTGAAGAGACTTTCCTTTCCCTAATGTATGTTCTTGGCACCTGTAAAAAATCAGTCGGCTATAAATATGTGGATTTATTTCTGGTTTCTGTATTTCATTTCATTGGTCTATTTGTATATTTTGAAGTTAGGTAGTGTCATATCTGTAGCTTTGTTCTTTTTGCTCAGGATTGCTTTGCCTATTTGGGCTCTTTTTTTATTCCATATGAATTTTTGGATTGTTTTTTCTATTACTGTGAAAAATGACATCAGGATTTTGATTGAGATTGCATTGAATCTGTAGATTTCTTTGGGAAGTATGATCATTTTAACAATATTAATTATTCCAAAACATGTGCATGGGATGGCTTTCCATTTGTTTCTATCCCCTTCAATTTCTTTCATCAGTGTTTTGTAGTTTTCCTTGTAGAGATTTTTTACCTTCATGGTTAAATTTATTCCTAGGCATTTTTTGTAGCTATTATACATGACATCGCCTTCTTGATTTCTTTCACAGCTGATTCATTATCAGTGTGTAGAAACGCTAATGATTTTTGTGTGTTGATTTTGTATCTTGCAACTTATTAAATTTATTTATCTACCAGATCTATCTATGAGTGGTTTTGGTCAAGTCTTTAGGTTTTTCTAGATCTAAGATCATATTATCTGCAAAAAGGGAGAACTGGACTTCTTATTTTCCAATTTAGATGCTTTTATTGGTCTCTCTTGCCTGATTGCTCCGGCTTGGATTGCCAGTATTATGTTGAATGAGACTGGTGAACGTGTGCCTTCTTGTTCCAGTTCTTAGAGGAAAGGATTTCAGATTTTTTATATTCAGTATAATGTTCAAGAAGATGTTAGTTGTGGGTTTGTCATATATAGCCTTTATTATTTTGAGGTTATGTTACTTCTGTGACTAGTTTGTTAAGAGTTTTTTTTAATCATGACGGGATGTTGAATCTTATCAAATACTCTGTCTCTATTGAGATGATCATATGGTGTTGTTTTTCCTTCTTTTAATGTGACACACCATGTTTATTTATTTGCATATGTTGAACCATACTTGCATCCCTGGAATAAATCCCATTTGATCATGGCATATTATCTTTCTGATGTGTAGTTAGATTTGGTTTGCTAGTATTTTGCTGATAATTTTTAGGTCTATGTTCATGAAAGATATGGGCTTGTTGTTTTCTTTGTTTTTTATTGCATCTTTTTCTGGTTTTGGTACCAGGGTAATGCTGGCCTTGTAGTATAAGTTAGGGAGAATTCTCTCCTCTCCTATTTTTGGAATAGCTTGAAGAGAATTGTGAGTTCTTCTTTGAAAGTTTGGTAGAATTCAGCAATGAAGTCATCTGGTCTGGGACTTTTCTTTGTTGGGAGACTTGTTGTTACTGATTCAATTTCATTACTTGTTATTGTTCTGTTCAGGATTTCTATTTCTTCCTGATTCAATCTTGGTAGGTTGTCTGTGTCCAGGAATTTAACCATCTCTTCTAGGTTTTCCAGTTTGTTAGTGTATAGTTATTCATAATCATCTCTGAAAATTTTTTCTATTTTTGTGGTATCAGTTGGAATGTTTCTTTTTTATTTCCAATTTTGTTTAGTTGAGTGTTCTCTCTCTTTTTCTTGGTTAGTCTAGCAAATGGTTTATCAATTTTATTTTTTCAAAGAACCAGCTTTTCATTTTGTTGATCCTTTGTATTTTTTTAGTCTCCATTTTGTTTAGTTTGCTCAGATTCTTATTATTTCTTTTCTTACAAAAATTTTGGATGTGGTTGATTACTGCTTTTGTAGTTCCTTTAGGTCCATCATTAGACTGCTTATTTGAATTCTTTTTTTTTTTTTTTTTTTGAGACGGAGTCTGGCTCTGTCACCCAGGCTGGAGTGCAGTGGCCCGATCTCAGCTCACTGCAAGCTCTGCCTCCTGGGTTTACGCCATTCTCCTGCCTCAGCCTCCCGAGTAGCTGGGACTACAGGCGCCTGCCACCTCGCCCGGCTAGTTTTTTGTATTTTTTAGTTGAGACGGGGTTTCACTGTGTTAGCCAGGATTGCCTCGATCTCCTGACCTCGTGATCCACCCGTCTCGGCCTCCCAAAGTGCTGGGATTACAGGCTTGAGCCACCGCGCCCGGCCTGCTTATTTGAATTCTTTCTATTTTTTTTTTTTGGATGTAGACATTTATTGCTATAAACTTCCTCTTAGCATTGCTTTTGCTCTATCCCATAGTTTTTGGCAGGTTATGTTTTGATTCTCATTTATTTCAAGAAATTATTTGAGATTCTCCTTAATGTCTTCCTTGACCTGTTGGTCATTCAAGGGCATGTTTGTGCAGTTTCCAAGGTTTCTATTATTGATTTCTAGTTTTATTCCATTGTGGTATGAGAAGATGCTTGATATAATTTCTATTTAATTTTTTTTGATATTTGTTTTGTGTGTTAATGTATGGTCTGTCCTACAGAATGTTCCGTGTGTCGATGAGAAGAATGTATATTCCATAGCTGTTGGATGAAATATTCTGTAAACATCTGTTGGGTCCATTTGGTCTAATGTGCAGTATAAATCCAATGTTTCTTTGTTGATTTTCCATCTAGATGATCTGTCTAATGTTGTGAGTGGGGTGTTGACGTCCCAAATTATTGTTGTATTCAAGTAAGTCTTTCCCTTTAGATCTAATAATATGTGCTTTATATATCTGCATGCTCCAGTATTGGGTGCATATATGTTTAGAATTGTTATATCCTCTTTCTGACTTGATCCCCCTTCATCATTGTACAATGATATAGTAATTCTTTATCTCTTTTTACCATTTTTGACTTAAAATCTGTTTTATCTGATATAAGTACAGCTACTCCTGCTTACTTTTGGTTTCCGTTTGCATGAAATACCTTTTTATATCCCTTTATTTAGAGTCTGTATGTCTTTACAGGCGAGATTAGGTTCTTATAGACAGCATATAGTTGAGTTATTTTATTCATTTGGATAGTCTATATGTTTTAAGTGGAAAGTTTGATCAGTTTATATTCAAGGTTATTATTGATATGTGAGGGCTTATTCCTATCACCATAGTAATTGATTTCTGGTGATTTTGTATATCCTGTGCTCCTTTCTTTCTCTCTCATTGCTTATTATTTTAGTTTGGTGGTTTTCTGTAGTGGTAACATTTGAGTCTTTTCCTTATATATTTGCTCTCCCAGTGGGTTGGATATTTTTGTGTGTTTTCAGGATGGTAGATATTGTTCTTTCACTTCTGGTTGTAGAACTTCCTTAAGCATTTCTTGTAGGACCAATCTAGTGCTGATGAATTCCCTCAGTTTTTGCTTGTCTGGGAAAAACTTTATATCTTCTTCATCTATGAAAGACAACTTTGCTGAGTATAGTACCTTTGGGTGGCAGTTGTTTTTCTTTCAGCACTTTGAATATATCATCCTATTCTCTCCTGGCCTGTAAGGTTTCTGCTGAGAAATTTGCCTTTAGTCTGATGAAGGTTCCTATATAAGTGACTAGATGCTTTTCTTCTGCTGTTTTTAGAATTCTCTCTTTGTCTTTGACTTTTGACAGTTTGACCATAGTGTGCTATGGAGAAGACGTTTCTGAATTGTATCTATTTGGTGATCCCTGAGTCTCCTGTATCTGGATATCTAAATCTCTTGCTAGACTTGGGAAGTTTTCATCTATTATTTCGTGAAATAAGTTTTCTAAACCTTTGGTCTTCTTTTTGCCTTCTAGGGCACAGAAATTGGAATATTTGGTTGCTTTATGGTATCCCATATGTCATATAGTCTTTGTTCATTCTTTTAAAATTCTTTTTCTTTATTTTCGTCTGACTGTGTTATTTCAAAATACTTATTTTCACGTCTTAAAATTCTTTTCTTCTTGATCTAGTCTATTGCAGAAGATTTTGAAGGTATTTTGTAATTCATCCAATGAATTCATCAGTTTAAAAATTTATGGTCGGTTCTTTTTTATGAGATCTATTTTTTTGGTGAATTTTTCATTGCTACCCTGAATTATTTTTCTGATTTTTGTGTATTATTTTTCAGTATTCTCTTGCATCTCACTGAGCTTCTTTAATATCAATATTTTGATTTTTTTTCTGGGATTTTGTACATTTCTTTTTTTATTGGAATCTGTTGCTGGTGAGTTATTGTGTTCCTTTACAGATGTCATATTTCCTTGCTTTTTTATGTTCCTTCTGTCCTTACACTGATATTTGTGCATCAGTGTAGCAGTTGCCTCTTCCAATTTTTTGAATTTACTTTCTAGTGGGGTGCTTTTTCCCTAAAAATGTATGTATGGTGTTGATTGGGCAGGGCACTTTAGCTTTGATTCTTGGTGTGTGTTGTAGTGTAGTCTCTGTATGATTTCTTCAGCTATAAACAGAGTAAGTGGTGCCTGTGATTTACTCGGTGGCCTAGGGTTCAGTTGTTAATGGAGGTTGTGGTGAAGTTTTAATGGAGACTGGGACACCAGGTGGGCCAGTCTTCCGGCCCTTGTGGTAGCAGTGGTGGGCTGAGTATGCCTATTCTTTGGCCCCACAGTGGTATACATTGGCATTGGTGTTATTGTGTCCAGGCAGACCAATTCTTGGGCCTCCAGGTGGCTTTTGAGAGTGCCAGGAGTGGCAGCCATAGGCACTATGGGTGGACAAATTCTTGGGCTCCTGGGCTGCAGATGTGGCATAGGTGATGGCAGTAGTAGTGGCAGGATACCCTCTGTGTCTCAAGTGGTCCACATTGGTGTTGGCAGTAGATGCCACAGGCTGTGCTTGCCAATGCCCAGGCCTGCAAATGGCATATATGGGTAGGTATCAGCTGTAGTGGTAGCAGCAGGTTGGGTGGGCCCAACCTCAGGCCCCCAGGAGGAATTCTCAGGTGCCTATGATGGTGGAGTGGGATGGTGGATTGGGTTCTATGCCTCAGATGGTGTGCTTGCATACTAGGGGTATGAAGTCCAGCTGGGAGGACCTGCCTTTAGCCCTCCCCACTGGTGTGTATTCAGGCACTGGCTGTGGTGGGCAGGGGTGGGGCTGTCTCCAGGTCACTGGTGAAATGCTTAGGTAGGGGCAGTGTGACTGTGCTGTAGGCCTACCAGGAAGGTGCGGTTGCTGTCACTGGGAGCAGTCACAGGCAGGTAGCTGGGGGTGTATGCTTTGCTATTGCTTCGGCCCCTTTGCAGCAGCCCACAGCAACACCAGCTGCAAGCAGTGTGGAAGTGCGTGGTCACCCCTTTGCTAGGGGTTGGGTTGAAGTGGCCTCTGGCAGCTCAGCCTTCATCTTGGCAGTGGCAGCAGTTGGCAGTGGTAGCAGCATAGTATGAGGTGGCTTTTGTAATGGCTGCCCCTCTGCTGGTGGGGTCGGGTCACCGCCAGTGACTTGTGTTTTGGCACTTCTGGTGGCAGTAGCCAGCAGTGGCAGTGGCTATGGGTAGGTTACCCTTCAGGGGAAGTAGCTGCTGGTGGGGAATGTCAGTGGGGCTCTGGGGATATGCAGATGCAGGGGCTGTTGGTCCCCAGGGCAAGATACAGACTGGTAGGAAATGGGATCTTAAAATGGCGTTGTGCTGTAGCTGCTTTGGACTTAGGAGGTGTGTAGGACTCAGTGTGAGCTTCCTTTCTGGAACAATGCTGTTGTGCAGTCTCCAGGCAGCTCCCTATGTTGGTCTTAGGTCCTGTGAGTGTCAAGGGGCTCTCCTGTGGGTACAGTTGCAGGTGTCCACAGTGGGAACGTGGAGCGCTTATCCGTTTCCCACATTGAGGAGTCTCTCCAGGCTTCCAGCCGATCTTGGTTGAGCAGACTGCTCCTCTCCTTCCTTGCCTTAGGTGTGTCCTTTCACTCCTCTGTTGAATTTCAGTGTTCTCTCTTGATGATCTATTCAAAATGTGATTATCTATTTATTGTGATGGCTCTTCCTTGTGGAAGAGGTGGTGAGTATCCAATGTATCCAGTCAGCCATCTTGAAGCTGAACTCACTAAGGATCTTAAAGGGTGCCTCCTGGATGCAACTCTTTAAGCACAAAGGCTTTAAGTATCTTAGAAACATTTGGAGCCTCAAAGGGAACCTCAGAAACCTCAAAGGCAACCTGAGTGAGAACTTATCTCAAAGAGATTTGCAACTGTGGCTTTTGTCTAATGGAATGAACTCCAATAATATTCATATGAAACTTACAAAGTTTTTCAGAGAGTTATAGTGAAAGTATCACTAGTTGGGCCTAAAGAGAAAGAACGTACAAAATGAAAAGAAGGTTGTTGCTTTAAAGGGAAGAAATTCGAGGGTCTTGGGAGACTGAATGTATTTTGCATGTGGGAGGAATAAAAATAATTTGTGGGCAGAGGGCAGACTCCTGTGGTTTTTAAAATATGACCTCACAATTTTTTGATACTTTCCCCGTTAGAGGTACGTATGGCCTTATGTCCTCTCCTCTTGAATCTGTGCACTGTGGAATGCATACGAATTGCCCCTGCCAAGCCCTGCTCAAATGGCAGATTTGTAAACAAAATAAATGATTGTTGTCTTAAGCGACTGATATGGTGTGGCTGTGTCCCCACCCAAATCTCATCTTGAATTGTAACTCCCATAATCCCCACTTATCATGAGAGGGACCCAGTGGGAGGTAACTGAATTATGGGGGCAGGTTTTTCCCATGCTGTTCTCATGACAGTTAATAAGTCTCTGGAGATCTGATGGTTTTATAAAGGGCAGTTCCCCTACACACGCTGGTTTGCGTGCCACCATGTGAAACATGCCTTTACTCCTCCTTTACCTTCCACCGTGATTGTGAGGTGTCCCCGCCCATGTGGAACTGTGAGTTTCTTTTTCTTTATAAATTACTTAGTCTCAAGTTTGTCTTTATTAGCAGCATGAGAACAGACTAATACAGCAATTAATTTGGGAGTACTTGGTTATATAGAAATAGATAACTGAAATACCCCATTTTATAGATGAGAAAATTGAGACACAGAGAAATTAAATAACTTGTCCAAGGCCACATAGCTAGCAAGTGACAAACTCATGCGCTTCGTTGTCCAAGCTTTTACTGTCTATGCTACAGGACTTCTCTTGTGCCAATGCCATCTTCTCCAAATGATCTTCCAATTATTCTTTGCTTTCCTCTGAAGACTGCCAGAGGAGAAAAGTGCACTTCAGCGTGTATACATTGACATCCTGGTTTACCTAATATTTGTAAGCCTGAGCTCTGGATCCAGCCTCAGCTTTGGCAAAATTCAGCTTTTGAGCAAGCAAAGCTGAAATCCAGACCCTGGAGCTGGGAGAATCGACTTCATCATCAGCACATGCAAGGCTGCACAGTGAGGCTGGCAGCCAGCACCTTTTCTGGCCCATAGGCTGGTGGAGTCTTCAAACAAAAAATCCTTCCTGCTATACGTATTCATGTATCTCCTTTCTATTTCTTGAGGTTTATAATTGGTGCTCATTTTTTTCTTCCATTTATTAGTGTCTTTTTATTCTACCTATTTCATTTTCTAACCTCTTCACTCTCACTCCTAAATCCTAAATTCATCGCCTTTATTTTTCTCATTTTCTTCCGGAAGCCTCTTCTCTGGTTTTTCCTTTTAAAGCCTCTGGAGTTCTCTCTACATTCATTTGGCAGATGTTACTGGCTAAGTTATTCATTCATGTTAACTGGCCCAGCTGTGCAGGCCTCTTCTTGTTTTGATGTGAATTGGACAGTTTGTATAAATATGTTTTAATTTTGTCATTAAAGAGATTGTATAAAATTTGTTTTAAAAGGATGAAATACGGGTGCCTTGTTCTTTTAAAGTACCTAAATGATTTCTTGTGCACATCGCTTAATCTTTTGGATTTATGTGTCAATCAGTTGACCTCTTTATCTATATTCATCCATCCATCCATCCATCCATCCATCCATCCATCCATCCATCCATTGATCATCTTCCACTTATTCTTCTGTCATGTCTTTTTGGCTATCTAATCTTACCTTCCCTATCTTTAATTGAAAACAGGATTGTGGGAATTTAACCCCACCCTTCTCTTGCTACAATTCTTTCTCATGTGTACTTTCTAGGTATATATTTCAAATGTGCTGTTGCTTTCCCTGTAACAGTTAAAACATCATTATGTCCCTTTAACTTCAGCACAAATTGCTTGTTTTCATTGTTGTCATTTTTGAGAACAATGAAAAGCATTTAGTCCTGCCCTGCTAAACAGAATTGCCAAAAAATATTTGTAGATCTAGTCTTTTTCTCTGAAATAGGCTTTAAAAAAATCTACTTCTGTTCATGATTTGAAGCTCTTCTGTTTCCTGGAATTTAAATGATTACAAATGATACCCTGTGAGTTCATCCTGATTTCATTAATAACCAGAGTTCTTACCTTGGTATCTGTCTGGGGAGCTGCTTTCATCAATGCCGAGTGAATCCACACCACAAATCTTCCCCTGAAAGCCTTCCTGCTGTCCTCCCTTCACTGACGTGGCTTAGCTTTTCTTATCTTCTGCTGAAGCCTTAATGGAAGACAAAATCGACAGGCTAGCGTGTTCTGCTTGGCTCCTCTTCCTGCCCCCTCGTTCTTTGTTCCTTTTCTTTATCCTGCCTCAGTTGTCAGCTTTATCCAGTCTCTCCTGTTTGGACTTCCCGTCTTTTGCTGACAGTAGGTGCTATCTCAATTTCTGAGGAAATCAGGGGAAAACACAATATTTAGTCCATCTCAACTTTCACAGTTCTTTTCTTTCTACTATTAGCTTTGAAGTTCCTACTTTCCTACCCTGAGTGTTCACATCTTTTGTTGAGAGCATATTTGTACTACAGCTTTCTCTCTCCCCCTCTAAGTTAGCTTATATTAACCACAGCATCCAGTCTCATTAGCTTATCTATTATAAATTATTTTCAACTCCCTACTCTAAACAGGAGGCCAGTTCATACTTCCTGACTTATATATGTTACCACCTGTATAGTAAACTTACTCAATATGCAAATACCCATTTCTAACTCTTTCCAGTGAAGTGGCGTATTTAGGACCATTTAAAACTATATTAGAGTCCTATTCACTTTGCCTTGAGATGATTGCAGTCAACTTATCTTTTAGTATACATACAACTAGCTTTCCTTGTTTTCTCTTTCAGAATCACTGAAGTATTTTTTTAAAAAAAGAGAAAAGTGTTTTGAAATTATAACACAAGACTAGCTCCATGTCAAAGATATTTGAATAAAAATTCTATTAGAATAAACGTATTTGGATTCTGTAAGACTATCATATACAATAGTTGGATCAAGGAGGGTGAATACATTTTGTGGATGTTATCGTGTGGAAGATTATGTTTTACTTTTTTATCCGTGGTAAAATTGTAAGGGGAAATAACAACAAATATTTTTCTTTCCCATTTATTTCTAGTGAAAGTTATTCAGTTCTTTTTGTTCCTGATGAAATTCTATAATGACCAAGTCACTTAAACACTTGCATCTCTCTTAGGAGGGACGTGTGGATTTTTTTCACAAAAGAAAGAGCATGTTGTTATAAATGCTTCATGTAACCAGTTTAATACATCACTGAGTAAGAGACACACAGAAAACAATTCCTCTTATTTGGTCCTGGGAGACAGGGCATATGCCTCAGTGTAAAGGTGGGAGGCTTGTGAGTGCTTATTTCCTGGAAGTTGAGAAGCATCTTTAGTCTACTGTGTTAACAACAAAGCCAGGATCAACAGACTGTTTTATTAATTTGTTGTAGGTTGAGTTGCTTTTGCCTCTGGGCATTCCTGTGTTCAACTGCGGCTTTTGCCAAAAAACCCAGAATGCCCTTAATCTCCTCTTTCTTCATGAAACTCACAGCTTTGGTTTGTCACAGATCTTGCAGATCTTGGCGGTGCTCTCCTACTCCCCAGTTTTGTCTCAGCACCATATGGTTTTGACAAAGTCAGGCCACAGCTTCAACCTAAACAGCTTAACATTATCGAAAGCCCAGCCCACTGAGGAAATAACAGTCCTCATTTATTTCTGTAAGTCATATGGCTGGGAGTAGGAAGAGGGTAGGGAAGTCAGCGTGGTGAGGGATGGGGAACATGTGAAAGATGCAAAGAAAATAGGTGGATGTGGGAGCGAGGAGGGGGCAGTTCTAACAGACAAGATATAGTGGATTCTGAGCAATATTTTCCAAGTCCAATAAACATACTTTTCTCATACTCATTTTTTTCCCCCTAAGGATAATGAACTTTCATCTGGATTTAAAAAGAAAGGAGGAGCCAAAGTCTGGTTTCAATTAACATGTTTTACAATATATGGGGGTGTTTTCTGTATTGCTTCCATAACTTGCAATGGATGCTTAGGACATAACGATGTCTTATATGCTCGGCTGTGGGAATGTGATGTCAGAATCCTCAGGGCTGGGGTGTGGGTGGTGGTTGTTTGTCTACACTGGGGTTCTGTGTTCCAGACCTCACCCAACTGCTTGCTATTTTTGGCTTGCAACCTCCTACCAGGCAAGCCTGATGAATGTCTAACTTCAAGGGAAAAAGAGAAGAGCAAAATGTAGGGAGCTGAATATTTCCCTCCGTCTACATCAGGTTTCACTCCATTCTGTAAGACCTGGAGAACCAGAAGCAAGTTTCAAACCTTTCCACTAAGATCCACAGCAATCTGTGACTCCTGAGTGAAGATGAATCTAACGATGGCAAGAAACCAAGAAGGCCAGATGCTTCTTTTTCTGGTCTTCTAAGAAAAGACAAATGATGTATCCATCCAGTGTATGATCTCATGAACTAGCAGAACACTTGGCCTTGTGTAAACACTCGGTTCCAAAAGTCAGAAGCAGAGAAACCCAGCAGAGAAAACCAGCTTTGTTTTTTAAATCTTCTGATGAATTTGAGGTTGGGAAAGGAAAACACACCATAAGAATGACTGCTATTGTTCTGGGTCATGATTTATCTTCAGTCAGCTTGTGAAAATTAACCAGGCTACTTTCCTAAAGAGCTGAGGAGTGGATCTGAATTATATAAGCTGCTCATCTAACAGCATAGACACTGATACACAAAGGAATTAGCTTTCTTGAGGTCACCTTTAAAAGCTCAGACCTCAAGAAATCTGTACCTCATTCAGCTCAGGCCATGCCTTCTCCCTGCTGGGAAACTTGCTGTGGTTCACTTCTCTCCTGGACTTCATTGGCCAGACAATATCTAGCTCTCACCCAGTTTTCCAATCGTACTTCCCACTTTTAACTTTTTCTTTGCTCTCCAAGTTCTTTACATCTAGGCCCCACTGGTTTACTTGCTCTTCTCCCAAGATACCAGGGATTCTTTGGATGCTGAATTTTGCTCATGTTTTCCTTCTGGAGTTGGAATGTCCTACCCGCCTGTCTCAAATATGTGGACACTGACCTTCCCTTTAGGAACCAGATCAAATGTCATGATGTCCACAGAGCTTACTCTAGTTGGCCTATTTAGTCTAATGTATAGCACAATGGGTAAGGGCTAGTTAGCTAGGCCCAGGTTCAGGTTCTTTTTCCTTTCCTGATTATATGACCCTGGCAAGGTACTTGAGCTCTCTTTGAGTTTTTGAGCACCTCCTCTGTAAAAAGAATGGTGAATGTAGAACCCATAAATAGGATTAATAAAATTGGGATCAACTCAACAAATATTATTTCATGAATTTAAATTTCAGGGATAAAAAGAAACTTCAAATCATCAAAGAAGATCTTTATACCTCTATATCTATTAAGATCTACCTATCTAAGTATATATTTTGGTCTATTCCAGAGAAAAAATACTATACCCACTAAAATAGTTTATATCAAGTCCATTCTTCCATTTGTTTGTATATTGATTTAACAATCATTTGTTGAGTAGCTAAAGTATACTATGTATACATTAACATGTATAGTTTATTCTTTCATAAGGTTCATAGTTTGGCAAAGAGTGCCAAATATTATGAAAGACCTGGGCCCAGTGGCTCATATCTGTAATCTCAGCACTTTGGGAGTCTGAGGTGGGAGGACTGCTTGAGGCCAGGAATTCAAGATCAGCCTGGCCAACAAAGTTAGACTCCTGTCTCTATAAAAAATAAAATTAGCTGAGTGCAGTGGCATGAGCCTGTAGTCCCAGTTATTCAGGAGGTTAAGGCACAAGGATAACTTGGGTCCAGGAGTTCGAGGTTGCAATGGGCTATGACTGTACCATGCCACTCCACAGCCTGGGAAACAAGAGTAAAACCCTGTCGCAAAAGAAAAAATTATGAAAGAGAAGTGTAGGATGTTTAGGAATAACAGAAGGGTGAGCTGAACTATCTTGGGTTCAGGTTTTGGAAGTAGCCTCCTCCTGGGCCTTTCTGCTTCTGGTTTTATCCCTTTTATTTATTTATTTTTAATTATTATTATTATTATTTGAGACCAGGGTCTCACTCTGTCAACCAGGCTGGAGTGCAGTGGTGCGACCATGGCTCACTACACAGCCTTGACTTCCCAGGCTCAAGCAATCCTCTCATCTTAGCCTCCTGAGTAGCTGGGACTATAGGTATGCCTCACCATGCCTGGCTAATTTTTTTAGTTTTTTGTAAAGATGGGGTCTCACTGTGTTGACCAGGCTAATCTCAAACTCCTGGGCTCAAGTGTTCTTTTCACCTTGACCTCCCAAAGTGTTGGGATTATAGGTGCGAGCCACCACGCCCAAACATCCCTTTTATTATTATTATTATTATTATTTTAGAATTGCATCAAAGCCACAGTGATTCTTCTCAATCTACTTATGATAGTTCTCTCCTTCCAATTCTTCCATGGTTCCCTGATACTTATGCAAAGCTGTCTTTGAATGAGACATGCCACTGATGTTTCTTCTGGTCTCCTCAGTCAAGTCATCTTTTCTGTTTTTTTCCTGTGGCAAAAATAATTGCCACAGGAAATTATTTTTTCCTGGCAGAAAAATAATTGTCTGCTCTTGGGGGTCTGGAGGTGTAGCTCTAAGCATACCACTGTAAGTTCTAGATTTCACTGAAATCCCTTACAAAGTTATGCAAATGTTGCAATCCACGCCACAATATCTGAGTTTATTATGCAAACGTTGCAATTCACGCCACAAGATCTGAGTTTATTTTAATAGAAAAATAAGAGTATATATTGTCATGCCTGTTGTTAAGTAAACCGTGCTTCTAAGGCTGGAAGAACCTTTTGGCATGTTTTCTCCCAAGGTTCCAGCTTGAGAGAAAGGAAGGCTTTACAGGTTAAAGTTTAAACTCCTAAGCATGAAATATGAAAGGCTTCATGCCCTAATCTCTACTGACACTTCCCAGCATCTTCTGTCTCTTCTTCCCTTCCTCTCATTACCAACCTAAGTACAGCCTGCCTGACTTAGTTGTATGCTGACCTGCCTTGCTCCTCTTCAAGGTTTCTCATTGATTATTATGCTGCCTTGAATGTCGTTCATCTCCTTGACAGATTCCAACTAACCCTACAAGACTCAGACTCCCAGAGGAGAGACTATTGTAGCTTTGCTCAGCATCCTTGGGTAGAGTTAAAAACTTCCTTCTTCATGATCCTATTGCTCACTGCTTTGTATCTATGGTATCACACTTTTATCGTTGATGTAACCACCTTCTCTATTGAATAGGAAGCCTTTGAAAGCCAGGGAATCTTCATGTCCCCAGTTTCTAGTCAGTGACTGAGTATAAAGGAGTAATTCTAACAGCTGGCATTTTGAGCCCTTAGGTTCCAGACACTGTTTTATGTAAGTTATTAGTAAGTAAATTAAATAAATATATCATCTAATTGTCACAGAAATCCTCTAATGTATTATGCCCATTTTATACATGAGAAAACAGGCACAGAGAAGTTAAGTAACTTGTGTAAGGTCACATAATAAGAGCTGAAGCCAGCATTTGAACCCATGAAGTCTGACTCCAGTAACCATCCCCTTAAAAATATACTCTACTGCACGCAATAATTATTTGATGAATGAATGAGAACAAGTTATACAACCTGTGATTCACTCTAGAAATGTCAAGTGGACTATTTTCACCCAGAAATAGAGTCTGAAATTGAATTATGAAGGAAGGTATGTTCACATGGGACCACTTCTTATCTGTTATCTCTATACACGACCCGGAAAATCAGCTCCATCCAATGGAGCGCCTGTAGTCCCAGCTACTCGGGAGGCTGAGGCAGGAGAATGGCGTGAACCTGGGAGGGAGCTTGCAGTGAGCCGAGATCGCGCCGCTGCACTCCAGCTGGAGTGACAGAGCCAGCCTCTGTCTCAAAAAAAAAAAAAAAAAAAAAAAGACCTTGATACCCTAGGCCAGGCGCCATGGCTCACGCCTGTAATCCCAACACTTTGGGAGACTGAAGTGGGCAGATCACTTGAGGTCAGGAGTTTGAGACCAGCCTGGCCAACATGGTGAAACCCTGTCTCTACTAAAAATACAAAAAATAGCCAGACATATTGGTCCTTTCCTGTAATCCCAGTTACTAGGGAGACTGAGGCAGGAGAATTGCTTCAGCCTGGGAGGCGGAGGTTTCAGTGAGCCAAGATCGCGCCATTGCACTCTAGCCTGGGCAACAGAGTGTGTGTGACTCTGTCTCAAAAAAACAAAAAAAGTTAATACTCTTTGATCCAGCAATTCCACTTTTATGAATGTATCTTATGTAATAACAAGCATGTGAAGATTTATATTCAATGATAGCCTCCAAAGTGTTGTTTATAAGAGCAACTAAAGATTTGACAACAGAGAATTTGGTTAAAAAGAGTATGGTTTAATCTTACACGATAGACCATATGATTACTAAAATAATATGAAAGGTGAATATTATTGACATGAAAAAGTGTTTATAATATATTAGATTTATAAAATCAGTAGATGTATATAATGCATTTTTCTTAAAAAAAATTCTGGAAGGGTGAGGTGGGATTATAAGTGATTTAAATCTTTTTTTAGTTTATCTGTATGTTCCAATTTTCTAACACAGCCAGGTATCATTTTTTGTTATACTACTTTACATTTCAAAGCTAAAGATGTAATATGGACATCAATAGGCTCTGTTCTGTGTACTCGGTGATCCGCCACCCTGGCGCAGCTCGCTCTGGCTGTTGCTTGGGCACATTAAGGTGTGTGTCATTAGCAGGGAGATGAATGTGGCAGCCTGGGCTGGAAACTCTTCATGGGATGATGAACAGCCACTTGTTCTGCTCTCTAGGGTGTGAAATGAGGCGTTGGAAGCCCACAGAAATTACTCAAAGCTTGGCTTGCAAAGCGTTGCAACCGTGCTGTATACATCTGTATCAAGCAGTTTTCTTTTTTGAATATTAATTTTATTTCATCTTGAAATAAAACTGTTCTTCTAAAACTAACCAGGGCTGGTCTATATCAGTTTAAAGAGTTGAACAACGTGCATTTCGATTCTTCGGTGTCATCAGTTACAAAAGCAATTCTAAAATCTGCATTGTGAAGCCAGTAGAGGAAAACAAGCACCAGCATGTGGCAAGTCAGGGAAAGAGGCAAGAGCTCAGGAACTCAGGCAAGATGAGTAGGATGGGAGCATCCAGAGACTCCTCAAACTGCCAAAGACCAACAGTGTAAGGTCTTTGTAAAGTAAAAACTTTCCCAGTCTGGAATCAAAGGCTTTTTTTCTCCCCCCCTCCTCAATCAGCAAAGATTTCCCAAGCACACATCATATGCCAAACACTGCACTGGATCTTACAAAGTAATGAGATTATGATTGTGACCTCAGTCGGGGAGGTTGGGGGAGGGTTACTACCGTGCTTCAGGGCTTCCGAAAATTGGGATTAGATAAAGGTGGCATTGGGCTTTGGACTTAGTAAAGGCAGGGTTTTTCTGCCTTTGTGTCATATGATTTTGGAAAAGTTACTGAACCTCTCTAAACCTCAGAATGAGGACAGTAGTGACATTTACTTAATCTGTGGTGTATCTGGGGGGAATGAATGACACAAAACATGCAAATAGTATGTTAAATGGTGTTTAGTATGTGCTAAAAGTATGGGCTATAATTATAATTATTTTATCATAAATTTTCTTTGTGTGAGCCATGATTTGTCCGATGAGAGCTCTGTATCACCAACACAGCAAGTCACGTGTAAGAGGCTCCCTAGCTGGTGGCTATTAGCCAAAGCACCAGTTTCTACTGTGGCGTGCTCCGTCTTCCGCCCACCAAGTTTCCAAATTAGCCAATAAGTGCTTACCTCAAGAAGCACAAATACAAGATCATATTTTTATTTTGGACACAGAACTGAGAAGGATCTTGGTTGTCAAATACCAGAAATGTTATTTAGATTTATCAGGTAATGTTTTAACAGGGAGGAAATGGACACAACCCCTGGGAATAGGAGACAAAGCGCTATCCGTGGCATCTGAGGACCATATAATTTTGAAAATATACTTCCTTTTCATTATTCTTTGTAAGTCTACCACAGCATGAGGCTTGCAAGCAATTTGCTTGCTGGTGAATTAGAATGCTCCCTGAGAAACATTTGGATTCCAGCTCATATAAAACTTTTAAAAGATACGCATTCATTATTTAAACAGGATGGTAAATGTAGGTGCTCTGTTTTTGCAACAGGTGTAACGTAGGACACCATGACACTGAGTGCCTCCAAAATCAGGCGTGAGATGGATACCTAAGGTGAGCCAGTCCTTTGGGTTTCCTTCAGGAAATAGGATTAAATGATTTTGGCTGCATTACTTTGTTTCCACCTGAGAAGCATTTGTGAATTCAGACAAATAGAAAGGTAGTCCTTTAGCAAGCTGGCCACAGGTGCAAAGGTACCCTCATCTGTGATTTAAACAGGAATCCAGGGCTTGGTGAGAGTTCAGGTGGCTTGCTGGCAGAGGGGTAAGATGGAAAAAAATACCCACACGGTAGGTGTTTCAGCCTCAGACCGAAGACTGTCTGCCAGATGTGAGAAGACAGCTGAGGTTCTACTCCCCTCCTAATCCCAACTGGAAAATATCTCTGCCCTGAGCCCTTTTGTACCCCATAGGAACATATCATGCCTCACACATATACTATACATAGCAATGTCCAGAAAAAAGAACATTTAAAATACTGTCCCCAAGACATGCTGTAATTCTTGAAGCTAAATGTTAATTGGGTGCAATTAAGTAAAAGAACTCAAGTTTCTGTTGAATAACTGAGTTAGGGAGCTTGGTTGAAAGTATCTTACCACCATTAAAAGTGCTGGGTTGGTATAAGCATTTTTATAGAATTTCCTGTACAAACCTTATTGGCTGTCACTTAAAAGAGATAGTGTGAATGATCCTTTCTAAGCCTGACCAGCTTCCTTGTCATTTTAGCAATTGGCTGTGGGATGAATGCAGGGGCCAGTTGCCACAGCAACAGCATCTTCAGTCAAGGTGATGAGAGAAATCATTTCTCTCTGAATGCTAATAGGTTGTCACTTTAGTCTTAAACTGGCTGTTTCCCACTATTTTCCTGATTGTCATGAAGCCAGAGAGATTATTTACAGATTAAGGGCTGCTATTTGATCTGATCATCTCTGTCCTAATTTATGCTGGATCTTTCAGGAGAAAGAAAAAAAAAAAGATTTGAAACAAAACGTTAAGGATGTTTTCAGAAATTTGAGGTTTGTGACTTTTTCTCCAAAGAAGTAAGACTTTTCCATAGTACTTAGAAAGTCATTTTTCAAGCAGAGACCATCCAATGTTGACAGTGGTCCAGGCACTGCCTGTAAATTACCTGCCCTGTAAAAAAAAGGCTGGTCCTAGTTGCCAGTGCTGAGCTTGGGGCTGGATATAAGGGTGGTTCTCTCACTAAAAGGCAGTGTGAGGTTGTGAAGATGATCATCCAAAGAGGAAATCTGCACATGAGACTTTTTAAGTCCTGGAAGTTACTTGAAACAAAGGATTTTAGTTTTTCTCATTCTTTACTCCAAAACACAAGATTCAAGACCTCATTCACTCACGGAAGTAAAGGATTGTTGAGTAAATTGTGATTGTGTGATAGGATAAGAAGATAATTGCTGTGTGTGCCATCACCCTTTCATTCCTGAAGAGAGTAGAAATTATTATTGGGAAGGCATGGGACAAATTATACACAATGTCCAATTCTCTGGATTAATTGAGGTTGAACCCTAGATCTGCCACATACTAGTGTGATTTTGACTAAATTACATAAACTCTTTAAGCCTCTGTTTTTATGAAAAAATATGGAAAACAACTCTTTTATGCTAAAAGGGGTTGAGGAAGTTAAATGAGAAAATGCATGGGAAGTGCTTAGCACAGTGTCTGGCATATAATGGGTGCAAAACACTTATCCATTATTATTATTATCTTCTTTTTTTTTTTTGAGATGGAGTCTCACTCTGTTGCCCAGGCTGGAGAGCAGTGGTGGGATCTCAGCTCACTGCAAGCTCCGCCTCCCCGGGTTCATGCCATTCTCCTGCCTCAGCCTCCTGAGTAGTTGGGACTACAGGCGCCTGCCACCACGCCCGGCTAATTTTTTTGTATTTTTTTTAGTAGAGATGGGGTTTCATTGTGTTAGCCAGGATGGTCTCGATCTCCTGACCTCATGATCCACCCTCTTCGGTCTCCCAAAGTGCTGAGATGACAGGCGTGAGCCACCGCGCCCAGCTTATTATTTTCTTGACATGAAAAAATCTTGATGGCCTGAAGCCTTGAATAAAAGTACTGTCTAAGGTACAGAATTATAAAAGGGGTTTGTTTACAGTCTCTATTCCAGGGTCCATCAGAATAAACCAGGGCCTGATGAGCCTGTTTGTTCTGACCTGTGAGTGGCTTGAAAAGTATGATCTAGATTGATTCAAATATGTTTTTAAAGGAAAAATTTATCCTTGAATACTAAGGATCCACTAAAAATAATACTGGAAAAAATTTTATGACATGAGAAAATGTCCATGATATACTATAAAACAAAAAAGTAAGTTGCAAGTCAGTAAGTACAATATCATTCCATTATAGGATGGTATAGAAGAAAAACATATGTATATATACACACACATGCATACACAAATGTGCACAGATGTGAGTATGTACTCACTTAAAGAATATGCTGGAAAATATTGAGTAGATATCTCTGGGTCTTAGGATCATGAGTTTTTTTTTTTTTTTTTATTTTTTTTTTTCTATTTTTTTCCCAATGAACATGCACTTTTTTTTTAGGGTTTTTTTTTTTTTTTTTTTTTTTTTTTAATACAGAGTCTCACTCTGTCACCCAGGCTGGAGTGCAATGGCGCAACCGCTATTCAATGCAACCTCTGCCCCCTGGGGTCAAACAATTCTCCTGCCTCAGCCTCCCGAGTAGTTGGGATTCCAGGTGCCTGCCACCACACCCGGCTAATTTTTGTATTTTTAGTAGAGATGGAGTTTTGCCATGTTAGTCAGGCTGGTCTGGAACTCCTGGCCTCAAGTGATCAGCCTGCCTCGCCTCCCAAAGTGCTGGGGCTACAAGCATGAGCCACCACACCCGACCTATGTTTGGAGTTTTAAAAAATAGTCACCTTAAGGCCAGGTGCGGTGGCTCATGCCTGTAATCCCAGCACTTTGGGAGGCCAAGGTGGGCAGCTGAGGTTGGGAGTTCGAGACCAGCCTGGCCAACATCAAGAAACCCCATCCTCTACTAAAAATACAAAATTAGCTGGGCCTGGTGGCGGGCACCTGTAATCCCAGCTACTCAGGAGGCTGAGGCAGGAGAATCATTTGAACCCAGGAGGTGGAGGTTGCGGTGAGCTGAGATCATGCCATTGCACTCTAGCCTGGGCAAGAAGAGTGAAATTCTGTCTCAAAAAAAAAAAAAAAAAAAAAAAAGTCAC
>NC_045439.1:48543195-48549246 GCF_002776525.5 Piliocolobus tephrosceles | reverse complement strand
TCCTCTACTAAAAATACAAAATTAGCTGGGCCTGGTGGCGGGCACCTCTAATCCCAGCTACTCAGGAGGCTGAGGCAGGAGAATCATTTGAACCCAGGAGGTGGAGGTTGCGGTGAGCTGAGATCATGCCATTGCACTCTAGCCTGGGCAAGAAGAGTGAAATTCTGTCAAAAAAAAAAAAAAAAAAAAAAAAAAGTCACCTTAAAAACAAAATTGGAATTGACCCTGAAATGTGAATTAACTGGAAGCTTCTTGTCTTTCCTATTATTTAATCATGCCTATGGCTGGAGAACAGAAACAGAAACCCCTGTGGGGCTTGCACACTAGTCTGATGCCTCATTAGAGTAACTTCTTGTTTTCTGAGAACACTAGAATCAGCTTCTGCGCCTGGGCTTAGGGGTAAGAAGAATGAGTCACAGGTGTGACCTTGTCATCCTGAGGTCCCTTTCAAACGCGTCCCTTGTGGACATCGTCCTGATAAGCCCATGTGTGCTGCTGTCCAGTCATGGCTCCTACTGACTCTCATCACGGCTCTGAGTGACCAGTTCTGAGCCCAGAAAACTCTCTGTCCTTGGATCTGAAGTCAGTAAGAATAGAGCTGCTAAGGCATCTGGAAAGGAGTATCTTTTCCTCCCATCCCTAGGGCATAGGCAATTTTCAGTAGAGACCAGAGGAGTTCCTTTAAGGGGAAGCTACGCCATTAGATTCAGAGGCACACTTGGATATAACTAGAGGTTACCTTTCCAAAGTGGCACTTTGGGCTCCCTGTGCTGAAATCCAATTACTATTTTCTGTGGTCACCTGTATCTCATTCACCATGGAGTGCTGTGAAACTGCAGCCTGGGGCTTGGAGGAAATGTCTGTGTTGCCTTTGTGAGGGTGAGTGACCTGGAGTGAAGAACTCAGAAGTCTGCCAGTGACACTGACCAATTGTTATCATGTTAGAGAAAATAACCTGAGCCACTGCCCCTAGCTTACAAATGTTTTCCCATGATTATCAATTACTATTGTTTTTCATAATTTATCATGTTGGGAAAACACAACCTCAGAAGTAGAATTTAATGAGTAGACCCAGTGAAATATTGCTGTTGAACCATTTTAAAATTTAAGAAAAAAATTCCATTCAGGTAGAACATTTTGTTGCAGTAGTAGACATTTCACAGGGCCATGTAAGAAGCGGTATATTCTCTAAGATCAGAAAATGCATTATCCTATAATCTTTGGCATGTCTCATGTGTTATATTCAGTATCAAATTAAGTGAAAAGTAGCTCTTGCCCAGGAGAGCTGCAACTGATGCTTTGGGAGCTGCCAGTTTCTTGCAGCTATGGCAGGGCCTTAAGATGATGAAATGTGTATTGTCTATCACTGGGTTGGGAACATTGTCAGGATTTTACTGGAAACTCATATAGTGGGGAAATGGAAGAGTGAAAACTGTGGTTTAAGAAGTTACTTCAGTAAGTGTATGTTCCTGGGAATCCTAGAGGCGAGATGACATCAGGGACTCAGTAAAAAATTGCTGGTGGGATGGACAGAGAGATGGAGTGAAAGGGGGCAGGAGAGTTAATGGGTTGTGCTCAACATGCTCTTACAGCAAATTGACCATGGAAGTGGATCATTGAGAAGTTTATGATTGGGTGACAGGTATTCATCACAAAAAAGAAGACTGGAGGAAGAGCTGGTTTGGTTGGAAAGTGAGGAGAGGACAGTTTTGCATTAGATTGCTAATTTGTGATCACAGTAAGACAATTAGCCAAAGATCTCTAGCAGGCAAATTTAAAAGGTAGGTCTAGAACCATCAGAGATACTGGCTGCAAAGAAAGAACTAGGCATCATCCGCATAGAAAAGTTCAACAATGGACAGATATGAAAATACTATGCAAAAGAGTTTAAAAAATCAAGAGAAGAGCACTGAAGGGAAAACTTTTGGAGCAAGAGGGAGAAGGAGAGCTGGCAAAGCACGTCTAACTTTTGCTACTGACATGATTATTCCAATAGTCTCCTGGGTTTAAAATCTTAAGACAGTTTTTACTCTTTATTCTTCTTAGATTTCCATATTTAATTGATCAAGTCCCATTAATTATATCTCTAGGTGACCCTTATATTAATCTTTCATCTCCATTAACAGGACAACTACCCCAGTTCTCATTTATGAAGAAAATCAAACTGAAACATAGGCCTAGAGTTTATGTTGTCTTGAACATTGCACCAGCTGGGATGTATTTCTGCATTTTTCGTTTTATTCATCTTCAACATCATCTCTAGAATTGACTTCTAAAATCGCTTTTATGGTGTCACTGTCTCAATATCTTTCAGTAATTATTATTCACCTACAAGGTAAAATCCAAGCTTTTGGCATCTACTTTAAGGCCATTCCCTATACAATTTGGTCCTGGTTCACCTTTCAGTGGTATTCTTTACCATTCTCCTGCTAGAATATGACAACTACACCACACTACTTACCAAATATACTGTGCTTTTGTGCCTTTGCTTGTGCTGCACTGTCTGCCTTCAATGCCATCTCCCTAATCATTTGCTACATCTGACATTCCCTTCCTTCTTCAAGACTCAGGGCAATGTCACCTCCTTTAGGCAACTTTTCTTGATCTCCATTCCTGTCCTTTGATGGAGATTATTTCCCCCTTTTCTATGTTCTCATTAATTCTACTGGGTATAATTAATTAAATACACAATAGTCTTCTTTCCAAGACTGAAAAACTTGAGGGAAAGAACCATGTTTTTTATGTCCTCATTGCCTGGTAAACTGCCTGATTCATAATTAGAGTTCAGGAAATGTTTTGTATATTAAAAGAAAGCAAAGAATGAACTGTCAGAAATATAGGAGGAAAAAACCAGGTTAGTGTCAGTGCAGATAAGAGAATAAAGTTTTGTAAAGTGGAGGTGAGCTACAGGATCAAGTGATTTCCGAGGAGGGAAGTTTCTTGCGTGATGATAGTCTCCACTTGCTTGCCACCGACTCATCCTTTAACCTCCTATAGCCTGATTGTGTTTCTATATGTTAACTATAACTGGAAAGTCACCAATGATGTCCTAACCATAAAATCCAACAATTCTTCTTCCTCTTTATGCTGTCCTCGGCATGCTCCATGCTGGCCTTAGACATGCAGCCATGGCTAAGGTTGAGCAAAAGTGCAGTGGTCATAAATGTCCCTGGAACTGAGGAAGCTGAATAATGGTTGGTCAGGATGTTATAAAGGTCATTTTCCTGTTTGCTAATGATGGTAGCTGAGGTTTGGGTTGGGGAGATACATTACTACCACTGGTAACATCATAGAGGAAGGTAAGAATAGAGCATCGGAAGTAAGCTTGTGAGAGCAATGAGAATTGATGACCAGTGGTGGTAAAGGTGAGAAGGGGAGGCTGTCCAATGGTGGGAGAAGCACAGTCATTGGAGAAAGAGCTGTGGGAAGCATGATGTGTTCACCCAAGGAAGTGATTTGACTGAAGGGGGTCAGGTTTCAGCCATGGTGAGGAGCAAAGGGAAACATGGATTCAGATCATTATAGGAATTTCACAGGCTAATATGAAAGGGCTAGTGGGGAAAGGGTCAGGGAGGAAATGGAATTGGAGTAGAGCCTGGATGGGGACAAGGTTGTGGGAGAACAAACGAAGGGGCAGGATTTTCTCCTAAAGTGGGAGGGAGAGTTCAGTGGTCCGTGGAGGCAGATTTTTATGGGTCTGTTTTTTAAAAATGGTGATTGTTTATCTTCCTTTGACTCTCATTTCATAAAAGCTTAGACATTTGAGCATAATCTTAGAATACAGAACAGTGCTTTGAATTGTATATACTTATTATATAATTATATATTTTAAATTATTTGTAGTTATCAGAAAGTAACTACATTGTTCTTATTATTTTCAGTTTGCTATATAATACTGAAACATTTGTCTGCTACCATTTACCAGTAGTGTGACCTTGGATAATTATGTAACCATTCTGTGACTTGGTTTCCTCTTCTATAAAATGGGCATAATAATAGTATCAATAACACAAGGTGGTTGTGAGAACTAAGTGAATTAATATTATGAAGAATACTTAGACAATGCTTAGCACATAGTAAACTATTATTCATGAACCAGCATTTGGGTCCAGATGGGTAGGATAATTGAGATAAGGGGAATATGGCACTGGGCAATAGACTGAAATCACATGTCAGTGATACGAAAAGGGAATTTTGAGAGGCAGAATTTTGCTACTGGAAGGTATTTTAGGATTAACCATCTCTGGGTTTTCAGTGGAATGTCACAAACTTGGCTCCCTATGAGATTGGCAGGGCTCAGTGTGCTCTTGGATCATATTAATTAACTGAAGGATCGAGGCATCCTTATTTCCCCTCTACAGGTGGCTCTCCATTCTCGGTAGCCTTTGCTGTTTCCTCCTCCAGGAGATCTCCTGTATCCTGCCTTGGATAATAACTTCCATGAGAACATGGACCTTCATCTGTATAAGATTTGTGAGCCCCACAGCACCTAACACAGGGCCTTACATGCTCACTGGCCATTATGTTTTAAATGAATAAATAAAATACCACCTAGGCCAATACGGCTCTCAGTCCTTCTTATATTCTCACTTATTGACTGGGTTTTCCAATAAAAAGTTTATCTTTACCTGTTTTATCTGACATCAATGGGAAATGGTAGATTTCCAGATCGTTAAAGACTACCATTCTTTAAGTGCTAAGACTTTTCTTATTTTTGCTACTATATAATATAATGTACATATACAATATAATATATATACATGTAATATAGATACATATACACATAAAATACATTATGTATAATTTAATGATTATATATATTTATCTTTATTAAATGTATGTCCTTGGCTACTTAGAATACATAAAAAAGAATTCATTTTGATATATTGATAATTCAAGATAATTATTATCAATATCAGTGATTGACTTCCCTTAAAGGCTATTGAAGTGCATAAAATTGCCTCTATGCTAAATGAGTTCTTCTGTCTGATTTTCATAAGAAGAGGAGAAAATGAAGTTTGTTGAGTTCAGAAGATGCCATCAGGATGACCATTATTAGTACTTCCTATAACACCTGTGTTTTCTCTAGAAGTCTTTTGCCCTCCCCGTGTACTGTATCTAACTGCACAGGAGACTGAGAGATGTAGCCTTTATTCTGGGTATCCATGTGTTCCCACAAACATTCAGGGTTTTTATTAGTCATTTACTTATTTGACAAACTTTTACTTAGGACCTACTGTAGGTCAAACACTCTTTTAGGTATTTGGGATGTATTTATGAACAAAGCAGGCAAAGATTCTTGGTCTCTTGAAGCTTACATTCTTAGCAGGAAGAGACAATAAACAATACATTAGTAAATTTTATAGTATGTTAGAAAGGGATAAGTGCTATAGAAAAAGGTAGAACAAAAAAGAGGGTCGGGAATGCAAGGACAGGGGTCAGGACACAGGAGTAAATAGGTGGTCAGGGTAGACTTCATTGATAAGGTTTGAAAACCTTAAAGGAGCTGAGGGAGGGAGTTAACCATGCAGACATCTGATGAGAAATCCCCAAGGGACAAGTACAGCTAGAGGAAAGAGCAGCAAGTGCTAAGCCCTGGGGTGTCCCTCCAGTAAGAGGTGTGGGAGAAATGAAAGAACCTGCCAAGGACACTAAGAAGGTGACCAATGGGGAAAATCAAGAGAAGAGGATGACGAAAACGAGTGTAATTGTTTTTGTTACAGCTGAGAAACTATCTATCCATACACTTTTAGAAGTGAGTGAATAGGCCGGGCGCCGTGGCTCAAGCCTGTAATCCCAGCACTTTGGGAGGCCGAGACGGGTGGATCATGAGGTCAGTAGAATGAGATCATTCTGGCTAACACGGTGAAACCCCGTCTCTACTAAAAAATACAAAAAACTAGCCGGGCGAGGTGGCGGGCGCCCGTAGTCCCAGCTACTCGGGAGGCTGAGGCAGGAGAATGGCGTGAACCCGGGAGGCGGAGCTTGCAGTGAGCTGAGATCCGGCCACTGCGCTCCAGCCTGGGTTCACGCCATTCTCCTGCCTCAGCC
>NC_045439.1:48530167-48543095 GCF_002776525.5 Piliocolobus tephrosceles | reverse complement strand
GAACCCAGGAGGCGGAGCTTGCAGTGAGCTGAGATCCGGCCACTGCGCTCCAGCCTGGGCGACAGAGCCAGACTCCGTCTCAAAAAAAAAAAAAAAAAAAAGAAGTGAGTGAATAAATTCAGTAGAGCCCAAGGGGCTCTCCTATGGCTAAATTAGTAGATGTAGTAACAACAGTAATAATAAAAATGATAACTATAAAGTTAACAGCAAACATTTATTGAGCATTGTTTACTATGTGCTGTGTATTTGTACCTTCATTAATAGGGGAGGAAACAAGCATAGAGAGGTGATGGCACATGCCCATAGTGCAGGTGCGTTGGGCTGACCATCTAATTTGGTGCTCAGAGGAGACTGGCTTTGTAGCCTTGAATCCCTCAATTATACCCTGAATAAATGAGACGACAGGGTGTGACTCTCAATTAGATGAGGTACTTCTATGCAGTGTTTTTCCTTTTTTTTGCCTATTAACTCAAGTAATAGACTCACATGCTGAGTGATTAGCTTTTATCTTCAAGTGACTCTAGGAGATTTTTTTTTTTAACATGCCAGTTAATTACTGTGAAAATTTCACTTAAGTTAGTCCCCAATTAGGACATATTCAACTCATTCCTATGATGATCTCTTTTTAGATTTATCTTAGTGCCTTTCAAAACAGCTGATAAATGTTCTTCCATTTGCTGGCAGTTACTAATATTCACCCTCAAATTTTTCTTTTCTACACACTCCCTCCCAGTTATCCCTTGGCATTGCCTATGGCCATGCCAGTTGAGTGTAATTACCATTTCTATTACTACCTCTAACCCCAAAGATGACAGTTCCTGAGAAGTGGAATCTGGGAGTTCTTGAAGTGCCTAACACATTTCTCACACTTTTTTTTTTTTTTTTTTTTTTGAGACAGGGTCTCGCTCTGTCACTCAGGCTGGAGTGCAGTGCTATACACGACCCACTGCAGATTTGACCCCCCGGGTTCAAGTGATCCTCCTGCTTCAGCCCCTCACGTAGCTGGGACCACAAGCACGTGCCACCATGCAGCTAATTTTTGTATTTTTTAGTAGAGATGGGGTTTTGCCATGTTGCCCAGGCTGGTCTTGAACTCCTGGGCTCAAGCGATCCACCTGCCTCAGCTGGGATTACTGGTGGGAGCTACCATGGCTGGACCCATTTCTCATACTTGTATTCTTTCTTGGCCATTTTAATTTAGAAGGTAGTAGGGCCGAACTAACATTTGGGGCTTTAGAGGTTGCTGCAGACAAAATATGCACAATTGAAGAGATTTTTAGAGTGAAAGAGATGGTTTCATTAAAAATGTTATAATGATAGAGTAGAGGTTGTCTTTTTCATTGTTCTGCAGGAATAGGCTTCTCATGTGTCCTAATATATGTAACATACTGATTAAAGGCCTTGAGGAAAAATTTGGCATGTGCTGTATTAACAAAGGCAAACTCCACTTACATCTGCCAACAGCTGAAAGGCAGATTCTTGTGGTAAGATCTCTGAACTATAAACAATGCCATAATAACACTTGTAATTTGTGATGTCATCAACTAAAATAAGAGACAATTATTACAAATTATATTGCTAATATTTTGAGAAACTGAGATCTAATGTTGCTAAATCAAATTCCTGTGAATTCCACAGGGCACTGAGCGCATTATAAGATTACCCTGTGCTCTGAGCGTGTCCTCATTAAGGCTGCTGGCTACTGCGTTTTTATTGCTCCCCTGGGAGGTTTGTTGCATTCATGCTGCCAATAAGAAGTCGTATGTTCCTAGCCTCCCCTGTATACAGGCCTCCCAAATAGGTCTGCAGCCAATGATATGCTAGATTAGGTTATGATGATTTGTCTTGCCATCTCCGTGAAAAGTGAAGGCAATTAAAAGTCAGTGTGAAGTACGGTCTAGCCATGTAAATACCTAAATAATCTCATCACAAAGAGGAATGCTATAATAGGTCCAGAATGAAAGTATTGAAGGATAAGCAACTCAGTAGCATTAACATTTTAGATTGGTGCTCACAGAGTTTGCGCTTTTGTCATCGCTATCACTATTGTGTAATTACTGTTAGAAAGGGCTACTAAGCACTTACTGTGAGCTAAGCACTGGGGAAAATGCTTCACATGCATTATTTGATGATTCTTACCAAACCTTATTAATCCAGGTGCTACTTTCAGCTGCATTTTACAGAGAAGATCACTGAGGTTCCCAGTTTACAGACTATGTTTATAGCCATGTGGTAAAGAAGAGGCTGAGCTGGCATTTGAACCTAGATCTTCTGGACTCATGAGCCTTCATTATTAACCATTATGCTATGCTGCCAACTTTATAGAAAACGTATAAATATGGCAAGGAAAACACCAACTTAGAATAGTTACAAAATCTTTGTTTATTGGCTTTTGTCTAGTAGGTTGTAAGAGTTAAAAAGTAAAGAATAGAGTTTTAAAGTATTAGAAGATGACAACCTTCTAGTAATAATTTTATTTATCCGGTGTAAGACATATTTCATTAAAAATTACAAGACAGGTATCATTATTCACCAATAAGCAAACAGAGAACCAGAGATTTAAACTGCTCAAGGTCATCCAAGTAGTAAGCAGTGGAGCCAAGATTTGAGGCCCCATCTACCTAATTCCAAACCTTGAATGCTTTCAGCTTCCTCCAGCAACGTCCACTGTGTGTGTGTGTGTGTGTGAGGGGGTGGTAGGATGTGGTGCATTATTTGTGTCTCTGAGAATAGTGAGTTATGTGTGAGTTTTCTAGAAATACCCTACTAGTCTTATAATAAAAAGTTTACTATAAAAATTCTTGGACTTGGAATAAGCCTCAAGGGCTACCTTCTAAGACCCGCAACTCATTTGATGCTTGAGTGTGTCCCACAGTCACCCTATCAAGTGAGTCTCTGGTTTTTTGTTTTTTGCATATCCCAAATGTTGAAAAATTTATTGCCAAATCAGTCCTTCCATATTCTGACATCTTTTACTACAGAGTGTCTAGCCTGGTCTTCCTCTTTCTCCCCTCTCTTGGTCCTGGTTCGAAACCTTTGAAATGTACAGAACAAATCTAATGAATCTTCCACAAGGAAACCATGTGAATATTTACAGATGGCTATTTTGGTCCACCTTGAATCTTTTGTAGTCCTCGGGACCTCCCATATTCTTCAACCATTCTTCTTGTGAAATAGATTTGGTTCTTTCTTGATGCCATTTAATCTGTGTTTTGGCTGTAGGAAAACACAGATGCTTCGAGGGATCTGTTCACCTTCTTAGAACATGATGCTTAGGATTAATCACTTTTCTTTAAGTGTGGTCTTGCCAGAATAGACCAACAGAGCATGTCCATAACTTTGTTCTTTCTGGATACCATATTAGCATCTTTCGTGACCTCTCTCTAAGCTTTTTCTTATATGATGCTGTGAAGTTATACTGCCTCTAGCCGACGGATGTGCAATTGCTTTTGAACCTAACTACCAAACTTTTATCCTTATTAGGTTGTATCATGTTATATTTGCCTTTAACCCTAATTCTGTCATTCAACATATTTATCAACTCTTCTAAGTAGTCAGTATTTAGTGCAGGGGACAGAAACCTCTAGAGATTTTCAGCATGAAGAAATTTCACACATACTATTAGGCGCTTAACAAATACTGGAAGAATAGATTTTAAGTGGAGCCTTCAGAAATAACTCAGAATATTACAGAATTGTCCCAACAAAGGAGTTACTACCTCCAAGGCCACTTCTGAAGTTGTGCATTCAAGAACACAAAGTCCTACCTGTGATCTAGGAATGAAAATGCTACCACCACTGCTGCTGTCGCACTTTTTGACACCTAGAAAGATATCGAAGAGACACTGAAACACTGCTGCAGAAGAGCTCACATCTCCACAGCCTCTCCGTGAAAAGTGGAACACAGAAATATCAAAAAGGGCAGAAAAGTGGGATCTGCTTCACTTCCATCCTCCACATTCTGCATGAGAGGGGATAATTAGGCAATTTGTGTCCAGAATCCTAGTTACAAGAGTTGTTTGCTTTTTCTGTTTTTAAAAGTTCTCCATAATCTTCAGCCAGAAGGAAGGCAAAATGGAGACTGAGCAGCCCAACCCCCAGTATCTATCACATTTCCCAATTGTATGTGATCTACAAATTTAATATACTTTGCTTCAGGTGAATGAGTATACTGTGTATGTGAAATGTGTGTATGTGAGAGACAGACAGAATATGAACAGAGAGACACTCAGGTCATTGATAAAAATCCTTTTTGGCATGGTACTAGAATTTTCTGAAGTTTTGTATGAGTAATATCCATGGGTGTCCATGGGAATACAAGGGTTGAATTTGTTCAGCTATATCTTCTGATATTATTTATGCCCTGCATAATTCAAGAGCTTTCAAGAGGAGTTTCACAGTCTCGGAGTGGAGTTTCTTGGGTTGTTGGCTTCTCCTGCTCTACACTGGAGGGCCTCTCCGAGGGAGGAGTTGAAGTCTCCTCTGGATGTTGAATAAGTTTGTGTGTGCTGTCACTACTGTCTGTCTCAGGGCCACAACTTCAGGGGACATGAGTTATGGTGCATTTGATATTGTGTTCCAGAGAGCTACATTCACCCAGAATACTATGTAAATTGTGTTATTTGAAGCTGGGCAAACTGGTGTCTGAGTAGGCCATTGGATAATGACAGCTTGTGGTTGAGCTTGGTCAATTTCATGCTATCTAAGGAAATCAGACCTGCATACATCAGTTACATTGGTCTATAACATTTCCTCCACCTACCGGTTTAGTGACCCTGTTAAAAAAGAGAGATGAAGTTAATTGAATAAGGTTCTTGCTGGATTCCCATCACTTCTGCTTTCTCTTATAGTTACTCCAAAACATCCCTGTAACATATGTTTATTGCCCCCAAATTAATGTCAAGTTCTCCAAGATCAGTTATAGAACTCCACTTTCCTTCTTTGAAAACCAGGTCTCCATTGGTTTATCGTCAGTTTCTTGCCCATTTCCTTCTCTTCATATGTGGTAAGTACTGTTGAAACCCCTCTCACACTGCCTCAGCTCTCACCATTCTTAGCAAGCCTATAGAATTCTATCACAAGCACATATAAATCTCTAACAGGGTTTTTTTTTTAGGCTCCAATGATGGGGAAGGTTGGAATGGTGGAGAGTCAATGACCCAGAAGGAACTTTTGGCTACTGACTGATAGAGTTGGAGGTGATGTCCCAGCTTCCTTATGCCATGGATGGGACCACTCCTAGACATTTTTACACTGTCTCACAGAGTTCTCTGGCAGAAGATGGAGCCCCAACTTCTGCAGAGGTCACTTGCTCAGTAACTCCCCCTAAATTGTCTTTCTCTTTTCTCTCTCTTTTCCTCACTTTCTTACCCATGCTTTCTGACATCACCTCCCAAATAAAATGCTTGTATGCAAATCCTTTGCGTCTACTTCTGGGGAACCAGTCCTCATGCATTCTGTACTTCAGAAACCCCATCTGGGCTGTGGTGATTATTCCCAGTCATCCAGAAACCCTGGGGAACCTTCACTGGAATTAGAGGCTCCCTTACAATGCCCCTGCTATATGGCCGCCTTCTCTATCCAATCTGCGTTATCATTTTCCATCTGAAGGTCATCTTTCTTAAAGGTAACAGTAGATGTTCACCAGCTGCTCTTGTTAACACTCAGTTGTAACCATTCTACAACTGACCGCTCAAAAACAAGCTTATTGCTTCATTGCCGACGCCGAATATCACTAAAGTTTCCATGGATCACCTTCAGTGTTTTCCTTAAGTTTCAGTTCAGTTAATACCAAAGTTAACATACTTTTTTTTTGGTCATTGTTCATAGAAGTCCATGTCATCCTCTTATAATTACTTGTAGTAACATATCTCTCTTACTATCTTTGTTTTTTAACATGCTTTTGAAAAATGAATTCATCAGAGAGTTCCCTATGGTTTAAAAGAGAAGGAAAGGTCTAGAGAGTAGAGAGTAGTTATTGGGAATTATTAATCATCATTACACTTTGAAGCCAGCTTATTGCTTCGGGAGTAAAAAACAAGGGTTGCTCCAAAAGGCGTACTTCTCCCCCACTTCTCTTCCTTCCATCAGTACCCACCGATGCTTTGAGTTATATGGACTAATCCTATTTGGCCAGATAGAGGTATGAGTTCAAGAATTCCCTCAATCCTGTGAGAAGAATGTGGAAGAACATTATTATAAAGATTTGTATGTAGAGGCAAATTTCAACACCTTTTAGATAACACTCATATTCATTTCTCTCCATCAACTAAAGTTACCTAGCTGAGTCAGATTATCCTCTGCTGCATTCTGTGGCTACTAATTTTCACATTATTTTGATGCTTTTTGTCTCCTATCAGAGTCCTTATCGCTCTGTACTGCAACTGTATTTGGCTTGCTTGTCTCATCCCTTGAGTTGTGAGATCTTGGAAACTTCATCACAGTTGTGTGCCCACTGCCCAGTGTAGGGTCAGGGACATGGTGGTTACTCAATGCACATTTGTTGGACAAAGCAGAGCATGCCTGGCACATGCTACTCAGGAAAGACAGGCCTTTGTGCAGCATAGATAACTGACCTTGGGAAGCAGAATTTTCCACATAAAATCTTGAGCTTGCTACTGGTTACTGAGAAACCGGCTCAGTGACTGGCATCTTGTCATACTTTGTAATCCTCTGGAAATTACATTTTGAGGACACAACCTCCCCTTTGTGATAGGTAATTAAATAACACATGACTGACTGAATAGAAATTATACAGGTATTTTGATTAAAACATGTTTCGAGCACTTTCAATTTCAAATTATTTTTGATATTCATGACACATTAGTGTTCATTTATAAAGGTGTCTGTACTTCCTGTCAAATTCTATTTGTGAATTCGGACACAAGTAATAGTGCTCAAATGCTGGTCGTGTAGAATCTGATCTCTACCTTCTTGCTAAGGCAGGGCTGTGAGTGGCAGGGTAGAAACAAACCATGGTATTATCATCAAAAAAAATCTTCATTTGAAGTCAATGAAAAAAATACTGGCCCAAGAATTTGGGTCAAAACTCTTCTACTTGAAGAAAATACGTACTTTTCTTTGAGAGTTCTTTAATGGAATGTAAGCTAATAGTGAAAGTGAAATTGAGGGTTTTATTAGCATAACCAGGGTCTTCTATTGTCCTGTTCATATCCCCTTCCCATCTGCTTCAACACCATTGCACAATGAATCTGTTGCATTTTGTGAGATTTTTCTCTTCTTTAGTGGTATTTTGGGAAATTAGAGTTGGCTCTTTCATATAGTAAAGCTCAGAAATCTTCATCCTCCCTGAATGATACTGGTTTATCACACTGCTTTTGGAAGGAGCTGAAAGAGTTGTGGACTTAGCAAAATGTAGAGTCATTAAGGATTTCTCAGACATATTTAAGCATGCTAATACTCTAAGAATGATACTTTAGCAGAAACATCTAATGTTTTGCCACCAGGTAATTTACAATACTAGATGAAGTTCAAGGAGTCTTTGGCTTTGCTTTTCATTTCCCTACAAATTATTTTACAGCCTCTGTGGATTTTCTGAATTTTGTCTTTGTGCTCCTCCCAGAACTGACCACAGGAGGAGACTCCCATTCAGACTCTTTGTTCTCTGGTTCAGAGGTTTGATGTAATGGTTGTCTCATTGTAGATGGTCAGCCGTAGCACATATTTCATCCATTGCAGAGCTGTACTGTGAGTTCCAGAATAGTCCATCTTTGAATCTTTAATTTCATTCATATATGTGAACATTCTAAGAGTACAATTATATCCAAACACATTTTTAAAACTTTGATTTTTGTTTAGATTACACCAATAGACAAAAGGCTAGAAAATATGATCAAGAAAATGTGCTAATCTTTTGGAAGTCAGTGGAGTTCGATGGCAGCAGAACTATTGATTAAAAGTCCAGTTCTAGATCCTTGAGGATAAATCATGCTCCTATAAAGACACATTCACACACGTATGTTTATTGTGGCATTATTCACAATAGCAAAGACTTGGAATCAACCCAAAATGTCCATCAATGATAGACTGGATTAAGAAAATGTGACACATATACACCATGGAATACTATGCAGCCATAAAAAAGGATGAGTTCATGTCCTTTGCAGGGACATGGAAGAACCTGGAAACCATCATTCTCAGCAAATTATCATAAGGACAGAAAACCAAACACCCCATGTTCTCACTCATAGAGAGAATTGAACAATGAGATCACTTGGACACAGGGCAGGGAACATCACATACCGGGGCCTATCAGGGGGTGGGAAGGCTGGGGGAGGGATAGCATTAGGAGAAATACCTAATGTAAATGATGAGTTAATGGGTGCAGCAAACCAATATGGCAACATGTATACATATGTAACAAACCTGCACATTGTACACATGTACCCTAGAACTTAACATGTAATAATAAAAAATAATAATTAAAAAAAGTCCAGAGTCAAGTGTTTACACTTTGTAATTCAACAAATTACATTGATTTATTAACTTTATTACACTAATCCTAGGTAGGATTAGTAGACAGATAAGTAAACAGAATAAATCACATTAGTGTTCTGAAGACTGTGATAGACATAAGATTCGTGAATACATGAAACAGGGACAGCCAGCCCAATTGTTGGTTTTAACAATAAACCCTTTTATTGAGTGTTTATTATGTGTCAGGCACAAAAGTACTTTATATACATTAATTTAGCTACAGCTTTATGCACTCATTTATTTCATAGACAATAAACTTAGTATGGTCACTGATGTTGCCACCAAATTTGAGCACCACTTTTGCTGGCCAACTCTTACTTGCCATTTATCATGAAGTTCAATCATAGCAATAGCTTTCTGACATACAAGTTGGTTAGAATTAGAACCATACTTGGTATAATTCATTTCCTCTGGACCAGACAAAAAAGGAGGACTGGTTACAATAGGACTGCTAAGCTAATTACTTAGTGGCAAGCTGTAATTCCAAAACCACAAAAGAAGAAGGCAAAAGACATTCTAATAAAAATATGCTTCAGCAAAGCCTTAGGTCATATGGTATAAACATTTGCAGGATTTTTGTTTTGTTTTGTTTTGCAGCCTAAGTTCCATGCTATAATCAGAAATACGTGGCACATTTTGAACAAAGTAAATATGTACCCAACAAAGTGTCAAAATGGAGCTGCCAACCAGACAAACCCTAGAAATATGTAGTCACTTACCAGGCAGTTGTTCCCAATGTGGAAGGCATTCTGGATGTGTATGCATCCACATTTATATATGAGGTTAGTTTCACTGTCAATGTAGCATCAAAAATGGGAGATTGTAATATGCAAATTATAACCTTTCAATATAGGAATGCATTGTCTTAATTTTTGTTGTAGTCATTAAAAGTGAACACAAACGGCTGGGCGCGGTGGCTCACGCCTGTAATCCCAGCACTTTCGGAGGCTGAGGCGGGTGGATCACAAGGTCAGGAGATTGAGACCATCCTGGCTAACACGGTGAAACCTCGTCTCTACTAAAAATACAAAAAATTAGCTGGGCATGGTGGCGGGCGCCTGTAGTCCCAGCTATTCAGGAGGCTGAGGCAGGAGAATGGCGTGAACCCGGGAGGCGGAGCTTGCAGTGAGCCAAGATTGCGCCACTGCACTCCAGCCTGGGCGACAGAGCTAGACACGGTCTCAAAAAAAAAAAAAGTGAACAAAAACTAAACTTCTAATAAAATCTTTGCATTTCAAAGGTATAGTTTTGACAACCATCCAGGGATTCTAAAGATGTTTTATTTTTTCCAAATCTCCAGTGGCCACCTACCTTTTCTAAGATTCCATTCCTCCCGACAGCTTGGAATTGCTTTGGGGTCAATATATTTTATTCATTACTGATATCCTTCAAAACGCACCTTTACTTCACAAGTAGAAACATATTGACAACCTAATAATTGAGTTGATAACTTGTTAGGTGGAAACGCAATTCCTGAGAAAGAGAAAGCAACACTGATTCTTCCTTTTCTCAAGCAAACACCACAACACAAAACTGAGCAAATCTACCAGCGGGCAAGAGCCTAGGATCGATGAAAATGGAGGTTCCCATCTTTCTTCTTCTTCTCTCCCTCCTGTTTCTCCAGGAGAGTCTGCCTCCTCCCCTCCCCTCCCAGCTTGAGTTGCTGGTGCCCGGATCGTATCGTGGAATCATACAGGTGTAAGTTAAAAATGAACTTAGAGCAAATGATTCTCTTTTGATTCCCTACCCAATCCACACTCTCCCCTGTCCCCTCTATGTCATTCCTGGCAAGTGGACATGAAGCCCTAGGTGAGAGGCAAGCATCTGTGTTCAAATTACCATTCCCAGTTTGAATGACTTTGTTTGCAGGATCTTCTGCTTAACTAAATTTGCACCCCACCCTCCATGCACTTAAAATTCCTTTAAAATTTGTTGATCCTTAGTCACCTCCCTGGAGCTCCTTCTATTTATACACAACAACTGGTTTCCAAATATTTAAAATCAGCTCTTGTAGCCCCTCTAGTTTTTGTTCACTTACTTGCCTCATTCCCCACAGGCTGAACACTCCAGTTCCCTGGACTTTTCTCATATGATATGTACTTGAGCTCTTTATGCCCAGATTTTCGGGGGGTGATTTACTATCTTAGCAGCTATCAAATCTCTGGCTTTGCTACCCAGCATAGGACTATGCACCTCCTCACACCGTCCCCCTGCAGCCACACCTGATCTATGTCTCAGGTTGACTTTGTATTTCAGTAGCCCTCTTAGGTTGCAACTTTTCTTCCTAAAAACTCATGCTTAGCTCCTCTGAGGACCCAGGTGTATGACTTGATGTCTCTGCCACTCTCTTCTTTTTGTGCATCAGTCTAGGCTGTCAGATTTAATTTTTGTTTTAATTTTTCATTTGGAAGCAATTGGTCAGTGTGCCTTTTATATCCTTATTCATTCTCATACAATTGCTGAACAAGACTGAGTTAAGCACAGAATTCAATAAAAAGCACTGGCTAAAAAGAGCAGTCTCATTTGGGTTAACCTCTCAAAGTTCCCATTTCCTCACCTTTAAGATGCTGGCACTAGTTCTGCCCTCACAAAGTGGTTGTGTGGATTCAATTAGATAAAGTGTCTAGCCCATCATCTAGTCTACAATAAGGACTCCTAAAATGTTAGCTGCACTTAGTATTTCAGTATCATGAATGACCTTTTATAAATGCTGATGTCCTGATAAACATCTTCTCTGGACCCTGTTGTACTGAGAGGAGGTAAAGAGCAAGGTGTCCTGGGTCTCCAGGGATGCGAGATAAATAAGTAGAGGTTGAGAGCAGGGAGTCTGAAGCTCCAGCGTGGCTGCTCACTGAGTGACCCAGGCAAGGCATTTTGTCTCCCAGGGTCTCAGAGTCCTCATTTGTAAAATGGGGATGATAGTATTGACCCCTACAGGGCTGAAAAAGTGGGATACCTTTCCTTAGCTGTCATAAGGGTCATGGCCAACACACCTATAAGGAAAGGTAGGTTAACAAGAGAAAACCATAAAAAATAGATTTAGTCAAAGTTTTTTGTGATATGAAGCTTCAGAAATGAAGACTTAAAGACCCAGGGAAAATTGTCTATTCTTAAGCTTAGGTTCAGTGAAGAATGGACAGCTGTGTAGAACTGTGATAGGAAAAAAAGAGTATGATCTAATGATAATAGACTGAGAGGGAAATCCATCAAGGCCTGTCTGTTTAGAGCTTTCTTGGCCTCTCTCTGCGGCATTCCTTTCCTCTTGGTATGGGTCAGGACACCTGTCACATGAGAGTCTTCAAGGGAGAAGGGAGAAGGTCACAGAGTGACCTCCCTAGGTTTTACTGACTTGCTTTGGGAAGAGGAATTCAAGTGTCTAAGATCTACCTTGGGGACAGAAATTTTGGTTTCTATGAATTCTTTGAGGACAGAGAAAGGGGCAGGAGACAGGAAGATGGGAGAAGGTCAGAGAGACCTTGCTTCTGAGGCCCCTCTAATGTCTTTTGGTTCAAAATACTCAGCATGCCAAGGTTCCATACTTTTAGGGTGTAATGTTCTGAGCCCCGACACTTCATGGGGCACTGTGAGGATTTAATGAGCTAATATATGTAGAACAGCACTTGGCACAATAGAAATAATAGTGTTTGTTATGGTTGTTGTTGTAAAGGTCTCCATATGTTCACATTTCAGGATTCCTACTAACTGTTTGTTTTCTAGACAAATCAATTCTGGCATGTTAGGGTATTATGCAAACTAGATCTTCAAACAGTCCACATTTTGGGAAAGATTCAGGGAGAGAAAATCAACTGAAGATAACTTTTAGTATCAATATGAATAATTTGATATCCGGGGATGTTATTGATGTCTGGGTGGTGTTATGTCAATGACAGTGACTATCAACTGTTGTTATCTATTAAATCTGAATCTAAATGAGAATGTAGGAGAAGGTGAGACTGTGTATAGCTTTCTTTTTTAGAAAAAATATACTTTCCTATATTTCCCAAATTTTCTGTAATGAGCACATATTCATTTTAAAATTAGTACAAAAAAAAAAAAAAAGTTGTTTTAAAAGTAAAATAGGCCAGGCACGGTGGCTAACTCCTGTAATCCCTGTACTTTGGGAGGCCGAGATAGGTGGATCACGAGGTCAGGAGATCCAGGTCGTCCTGGCTGGCATGGTGAAACCCTGTCTCTACTGAAAATACAAAAAAATTATCTGGGTGTGGTCGTGGCAGGCGCCTGTAGTCCCAGCTACTCGGGAGGCTGAGGCAGGAGAATGGCGTGAGCCTGGGAGGCGGAGCTTGCAGTGAGCCGGGATTGCGCCACTGCACTCTAGCCTGGGCAACAGAGTGAGACTCCTTCTCAAAAAAAATAAAAAATAAAAATATAAATAAATAAATAAATAAATAAATAAATAAATAAATAAATAAATA
>NC_045439.1:48442127-48530157 GCF_002776525.5 Piliocolobus tephrosceles | reverse complement strand
ATAAATAAATAAATAAATAAATAAATAAATAAATAAATAAATAAATAAAATAATATAAAATCTAGCTCTTTCCATCCTCCCTACCCCTTACAACCCCACTAATGTCCCTGCCATGTGCCTTGTTTGTTTCTTCTTTGCTTTAACAGGAAAATGTGTATTCAAAGTTCTGTACAAGTTCTATTAAGTTAAAGGAATTGGAATGTGACCCTCTTTTATGACATTTAAAATTGTAGATTGCTTCATTGAGAACCCTGATTATCAGTATGTAATCCTGATATGAAATTTTGAAGTACTTAAACAGTTAGTTTCTAAATCAATATCACACTTTCATCTTCATTCACAGCCATCGCCTAGGCAGGCAATCAAAGGAGGTTAATGGATAAGTGTTTCAGGCAGAATAATGGCCCCCAAAGATGTTGACCCCAGAATCTCCGGAACCTGTGCATATGTTACCTAGCATGATAAAAGGGACTTTGCCAATGTGATTAAGGTTAAGAACTTTGAGAAGGGAAGATGATCCTGGATTATACAGGTAGGCCCAATCTAATGACATAAGTCCTTAAAAGCAAGGAACATTTCTCAGCTACAGAGAATCAGAGAGTTGGCAGTATGGACTCTACTGTCACTGACTTTGAAGACAGAGGAATGGGGTCATAAGCCAAGGAATGAAGGCAGCTTCTAGAAGTTGGAAAAGGCAAGAAAATGTATTCTTCTCTAGATCCGACAGAAAGGAATCCAACCCTGATGACACTGGTTTTAGTCTAGTGAGACCCGTGTCCAATTTCTGACTTATAAAACTGTAAGATAATAAATGTGCCTTGCTAATCTATGAGGTTTGTAGTAATTTATTGCACCAGCAATAGAAAACTAACACAGTAAGTAAAGACTGCTAACACCTTACAGTATGCTTATATTTCTCAATGAGATGAGGCTTAAGCAAGCAGTGTTAACAGGAACATCTAAAGCCCAGTTGTTCATTGTTGAGGATGTTAGAAGAGAAGAGACCCAGATCTGAAGTTTACTGACTGTGTTACAATAGGCAAGCAGAAAAACAACCCTTATTGGTAGGATTCTTAGACAAGATAACCAAGAGGAACTGGTACAAACATGAACAAAGAGACCTGGGAAAGATCAATCTTTGTCCTGAACTTTTACCAAAGGAAAATGACTTGACAGTGGTGAAGCAGAGATTTAATTTAAAGTCCTGAATAGAAGTGTTATTCCAGTTTGCCTTTCAATTCTCACATGTCCTTACAACGGGAACTATAGCTATGTTATATCATAGGTTTATGTATACATACATGTGACATAAAGCATTCTTCAAAGTAATACTATCTTTTTGTATTAGTATTTGTATTGGTATTTACTAATACAAAGTAATAGTAAAGTTTTTAACTTTATTATTAGAAAGATATAAATTTGATGTATTTTGCTGGCTAATTGTGCTAGTGATATTTTTTTTCATGAAAAGAAATTTCATAATCAGATTGCAAGAAACTGTGAATTCATGGCATTGGGACCAGAAAAGAGGAAAGAAAGGTGTGAATAAAAAAGGAGTGGGGATAGAGTGGACAGTGGAGCCACAAAATACTCTATGAAATGTCCTTTCGCTGGAAAAAGATTGTATTATATAAACTCCTGAAAACACAAGTCACGTGTCCAGGCTTTTGCTGTTGATGACATCTCTTCCAGGTGGAGAGCATGTAGCTAGCTAAAGAATCAAGAATCACCCCCAAGCCCAATGGAAGATGGATTTAACTGTGGTTTGAGAACATGATTTAGAAATCTTCAGAAAGAATTTTTAATCATTATAAAAATAATACACTTCCATAGCAATAAAAATTCATACAAGGCAGAAGGTATAAAAAGCCTTCCTGCTGCCGACTGCCTACTCCCCATTGACCCTTCCAAGTTCAAGGAGAACGTCTTCCGTTTGTGTGCCTTTATCTTGTGGCAGCTAGCTGACCAATGTCACAAGCAGACGTTTACCTTTATCATCTACCTATTTTGGATTGAGGAATTTAGTTCACTAAGAGAAATCCTACCCCACCCTCAATTTTGTTTTTACTTGTCTTTGTATTTTCAGATATTCTATTGGTAACTTTAATAATTTCAAATGATATAGTTAAACATACATATCTTGATGTCTTATATGTAGCCAACACTTTAAAGGAGATAACATGAGAAAAGTAGTGTTCTTACAGCGTGTTCTGCCCTCAAACACTCTCTACCTACTTTTTCCTTTATTTTGTTTTGCACAAGTACATTCTCACCTTTTAAAGATTATTTGTTTTTTAAAGAAAGAGCAATGGGAGGGGAATCTTAAATATTATATCTGAAAGTCTGTATTTTACTTTTATAGTCAAGTAGAATTTTTCTGCATGTAGAACTCTAGATTCAAAATAATTCTCCTTCTGAACTTTGGAAGCCTGCATTCCTCTTTTTCTAAAATCCATGGTTACTGATAAGAAGTAGCATGTCAACCTGATTCTCTCTTTTTTGTAAGTAACCTGGGTTTTATTTGTCAAAATTTGGGAGATCTTCTCTTCAATCTTCATGTTTTAAAGTTTTTTATGTCCTTTTTCTTTCATTCTGTTCAGTACTATATGACCTTTTAGCCTTTGGAAAAGCTTTCTTTTATTGTTTCTCAGATAATTCCCTCCCTCCATTTTTATTGTCCTTCTCTTGAGGAACTCCTATTAAAACACAGATGACTGTCCTGATGGGTTTCCTTCTTTCTTCCTTTAAAATTCTTTTTCTTGATTTCCATCTTTCTTATCATTTCAACCTTGTTCCTTCCCCATTCCCCTGAATTATTTCTGAATCCCTTTGAGTTAATTTTTCTGTTGGCTCCTCTTTTCTTTTTCTCTTGAACTCTTAATTTTCCTCATATTTCTGATAATCCTTTCTTGTTTATTCATATTTTTAAGTGAAGGATTAGGTTGGTTAGTATAGGGAGCTGGTGTGTATGTCTTTCATTTTTGTATAGATCTTTTTCACTAATAGATCGCCTCCGAAATGTGAAGACCAACTATAAGCTTTGTGCTTTGGATGCAATATGTATTCAATGACAGACTTCATGTTAGACTGCATGATTAAGGAAGATTAGGCAGATTGGGGCTCCCAGGGCCCAGGTGAGCAGGTCCTAGTCTGGGATACCATCCCCATGCTAGATGCCTGAGCTGACAGCCCAATTTACTTAGAGCTCTGTATTCTGACTTCAAATGGCAACAACTCTGCATGAGCGGGGCTGGGGCTTAGACAACACCAGTTAGCCCTTGTTTACTCAGGTCTTTAGACAATCACCCCTGTCTTGGGCCTCCTTCCCTAGGTAGTCTTCATAGCTGACTTAGAACTGGGAACCCTTCAGAAATCCTCTCTGAAGATGGCACTCACATCCACTTCAGCCCTTTCTTCACCCTTGCTGACTTGTGCCTGTCTCTGGATTATCCATCCTTTGGTTTCCAATTGTCTTTTGTTTTCCAAAAATGTATCTAGATCTTTTCTTACTTCATGCCCAAGCTTCCTTTTATGGGCTGAATTGTGTCCCCCTAAATTCATATGTTGAAGCCCTAGCCCTCAGTACCTCATAACGTGACTGTGTTTAAATAGAAGATCTTTAAAGAGGTAATTAAGGGTAAATGAGGTCATTAGGGTGTACCCTAAGCTCATATGACTGGTATCCTATAAGAAGGTGAGATTAGGACATAGACATGTTTAAAGCAAAGACTGTATGAAGACACAAGGGAGAAGATGGTTATCTGTAAACCAAGCAGAGAGGCCTCAGAAGGAAACAACCCTACTGATACCCTGATCTTAAACTTCTAGGCTTTAGAACTATGAGCAAATAAATTTCTGTTATTTAAGCCACCCAGTCTGTGGTATAGTACTTTGTCATAACAAACTAATATGCTTCCCATACTTGAGGCTTTCTATAAATACATTTCTTATGCTTCTTTACAATAATTCAATGTGATTTTGGGAAAGGGAGTTAGTACACATGTTCTGTCTTTGATCTTGAACTGGAAGCCCAGAGTAACTTTTGAGTTACTATCTCTGTCTTAGTCTATTCAGGCTGCTATAACAGAATACCATAGCCTGGGTGGCTTATAAACAATAGAAATTTCTCAAGTTCTTGAGGCTGGCAAGTCCAAAATCAAGGCACCAGTAGATTTGGTCAGTTCCTGGTGAAGGCCTGCTTCCTGGTTCACAGATGGATATCTTTTCACTGTCTTCTCACATGGCAGAAGGGCAAGAGAGCTCTCTGGGGTCTTTTCCATGAGGGTACTAATTCCATTCATGAGGGTTCTGCCTTCATGACCTAATCACTTCCCAAAGGCCCTACCTCCAAATACCATCACATTGAAAATTAGGTTTCAACACATGAATTTTAGGGAGCACCAACATGTAGTGCATAGCAATTTCTGTGAATGACTGAGTGTAGGAAGGTAGATTAGAAGGCCTGGGGTTTGTTTTATTCTCATGGAAAAACACTACTGTGGTTCTCATTTCTTGAATCTTTCCTATGTGCCAGGCCTTGTGCTGTGCTAAAGTCTTTACAAATATCACCTCATTTAATCATCCAAACACCATAGAGGAAGGGTACTTGACGTGGTTTGGCTGTGTCCCCACCCAAATCTCACCTTGAATCGTAATAATCCCCATGTGTCAAGGGCATGACCAGGTGGAGATAATTGAATCATTGGGGCCATTTCCCCCATTCTGTTCTCGTGGTAGTAAATAAGTCGTATGAGATCCGATGGTTTTATAAATGGGAGTTACGCTGCACAAGCTCTTTTGCCTGCCACCATCTAAGATGTGACCTTGCTCCTCTTCAGCCTTCCACCATGATTGTGAGGCCACACTAGCTGTGTGGAACTGTGAGCCAGCTAAACCTCTTTCCTTTATAAATTGCCCAGTCTTGGGTATGTCTTTATTAGCAGCATGAGAACAGACTAATACAGTACTCTTATTACCTCTACTTTGTATATGAGAAAACTGAGCCACAGAAAGCATGAGTAATGCTGACCAATTGTCTGGGTATTTGGATGATTCAGGAAATTCACCCCACATGCATTTTATCAGATTTGAGTAAAACCTTAAATTTTGAAATCTTCTTTGTATCTCTTAACAGTCATTTAAAGGAAGAATTATTTAACTGATATTTGAGGCAGTCTGTCATTGACATCATCCCTACTACTAAATTAATTGCTAACCTTCCACTGGCTTTAATATTTGGCTACCTCACTGGCAACATGAATTGGACAGATTTTCTTTTTTCTTTTTTTTTTTTTTCGAGATGGAGTCTCGCTCTGTCACCCAGGCTGGAGTGCAGTGGCGCGATCACAGCTCACTGCAAGCTCCACCTCCTGGGTTCACACCATTCTCCTACCTCAGCCTCCCGAGTAGCTGGGACTACAGATGCCCAACACCACGCCTGGCTAATTTTTTTGTATTTTTAGTAGAGACGCGGTTTCACCGTGTTAGCCAGGATGGTCTTGATCTTCTGACCTCGTGATCCACCCACCTCGGCCTCCCAAAGTGTTGATATTGCAGGCGTGAGCCACCGCGCCCAGCCTGAATTGGACAGATTTTCATAGTGCTGCTTTTGAATGACAATACTGGCTTAATGGTGGGTATAAGTGGAAGGAACTAGGAAATTCTACCTTATCTTTTATTACTTTAACAATGTCCCATGTGTGAGTGTGAGTATAGCACAGTCCCGACTCTGCAGGGAGAAGAAACATACGCAGATAACTCTGAAAAGAGAGAGATCTAGCTTGATTTCTTTTCAGTCTGTTTTATAGTCCTAAGACTACTACAAAAACTAATTAAAGCCTTACTCTTACAGTTTCTTGACCTTCAGCTTCATTGACTTTTGTCTCCGTTTGTTTCTAATTTTTCAATCCATTGGACATATTCTATCTTCAGTAATAGTTTCACCTTTGAAATTTTAAAAGCCAATTGAAACTCTTCCACTGAATCTTTTTTTTCCCCCTTTGGACTCATGAAATCCTCTGGCCTTGTGAGGTTTCACAGTTGTGAGGTATCACATCTCTGTCTCAGTTAAGCAGTTTTCCTGTGGCTTCCCTTCATTCCCATTGCAGTCTGATTCACTTGTGCCATTCTCATAATTTTCTCATATGCTCCCTCAGTTCTTTTCCACCCAAATCTTCTTCCATTCTATGCATGCACAACTCATGCAATCTTTATGATTTTCTTTTTGCATTTGTATACCCATGAATTTTGTTCTTTTAACAGCTATTTATTATCTACTCTGCACTAATCATTGGATGTAGTGGTGAACAAGACGGACAAAATTTCTACTCTAAGCTTACATTTTGGTGATGGGAGATGGACAATGCATGGATCAACCCAGGTCAATGACAGATGGCCATGTGTTCAAGGAGCAGAACACATGGCCATATGGGCGGGGGCCACTGCTTATCTAGGGTTTCCAGTTTCACTGAGGCCCTCAGCAATACTCATCTATTTATATTGTCTTTGATCTGCATTTTCTCCTGTTCCTTTTAGCAAATACTCTTTACTACTCATGCCCGTTATCTTGTCCCCTCATGTTTACTAACAGCGGATAATCTTTGCTCATACTTCTCTAGTAAAAAGAGGTTATCAGTCATGGACTCCATTAATTTCACGGCTTCTCCCCCACCAGAGGCAATCATTTATATCACCACTTTTCACTCCCTTCTCCCTTCCTGGTCAAGGTGAACCTCTCCACCTAGCTAATTAATCTCATTTATTCTGGTTGCAGGACTTTTCATTATCATTTTTTTTATATATCTATTGTTTTCAATCCTCCCCATTAGCTTCTTCCTACTAGCCTAGAAACATAGTTTCTCATGTTTACCCTTTAGTAGTAATGGCTGTCATTTATAGAACACTGCTGCATGCCACATATCTAGCCTTCATCTAATTTCACCCTCACAACCCTGCAAGGCAAGTGTTACTATCTCTGTTTAACTGAATTGGAAACAAACACGGAAGGAATAGGTACCTTTCCCAAGTTCATATGGCTTGTTAAGTGGTAGAACTAAGGTTCAAATTGAAGTCTGCTTGACTCTAAGCCTGAATTCTTACTATACCTGAATTCTCTGCATTTTGAAAGAACAGCTCTTTCTAGTTGCTATCTGAGATCTCTTCTTTTCTTTCAGAGGCAAGTTTCTTAAAAGTGTGTCTCCATTCCTAACCCCTCTTTTATCAGGTTTTGCCCCACAATTCTATGGTGCTTAGGTCACCATTGGCCTCCCAATTCCTAAATCCAAGGGACACTTTAAGTCTCAATCTTATGTGAACTCTGTATAACGCATGGATTTGCTGTCCCTCAGAATTCTTGCCTTCTTTGTCTTCCATAATATTGCTCTATACTGGTTCTCTTCTTATGTGATAACCATGGCCTCTCAGTCTTCTGTCTTGTACCATTCTTTAGGGATTAACATTCTCTGGGGTTCTTTTCTCGTGTTCTCTCTCTTCCTCTTCCTTCATTTTTCTCTTTGATATTCAGAAGTCTTCCTGAATAATCTTCATTCCCATTTTTCACTCTTAAACTATATCTCTAGCTCTGACACCAATTAAAATAAAGACTGAAAATATTTGCTAAAATGAGCACTCTAGAGGTCTTTGTTGACCTCAGCTACTTCTCTTTTGGTGCAGTGGTGGGACAGAGCCTTGAAGGGCAGGCCGAGGAGTGGGAAGGAAGTGAGGAAAAGGAAACAGTAAGGGTAAATGACTATTGACAAACATGACTATGAAAGGAGGCTAAAGAGTGTGATCCTTAGGCAGAAGGGCCACCTCCTTCATCAGAAGGAAGGAAGATGATGCAGATGCAGGTATGTTTGCCAAGGAGGAGGGAGATCCTCCCTATGAGGCAAGGTCACACTGTAAGAGAGTATGTAAGTAGGGGATATTGCTGCCTTTGGAAAATGCATTCTGCCACATGGTGTTGAGGAACAAAAAGCACACCACCCCTAGGTGTATGAGAGAAAAAAGCACATTCATTTGGGAGAATTAGGTGGGAGTAGGTATCTCAGGAAGAGCCAGCTTTTAGTTAATGCAGGGAAATGGACGAAACCCTTTAATGTAAGGGGAAGTTGAGGTTGAAGGGAGCAATCTGATAGTAGAGTGGTGACTTGAGAGCTTAAGGGAGTGATATGGTTTGGCTCTGTGTTCCCGCCTAAATCTCATCTTGAATTATAATCCCAATAATCCCCATGTGTTGAAGGAGAGACCTGGTAGGAGGTGATTGGATCATAGGGGTGGTGTCCCCCATGCCATTCTCATGATAGTGAGTGAGTTCTCACGAGATCTTATGGTTTTGTAAGTGTCTGACAGTTCCTTTTTCACACACTTTCTCTAATGCCTGCCACCATGTAAGACATGCGTGCTTCCCCTTCTGCCATGATTATAAGTTCCTTGAGGCCTCCCCAGCCATGAAGAACTGTGAGTTAATTAAACCTCTTTGCTTTATAAATTACCCAGTCTTGGGTACGTCTTTATAGCAGTGTGTGAACAAACTAATACAGTAAATTGGTACCAGGAGTTGGGCACTCTTTTAAAGATATACAAAAATGTGGAAGTGATTTTGCAACTGGTTAACAGGCAGAGGTTGGAACAGTTTGGAAGGCTCAGAAGAAGACAGGAAGATGTGGGAAAGTTTGGAACTTCCTAAAGATTTGTTGAATGGCTTTGACCAAAATGCTTATAATAATGTGGACAATAAAGCCCAGGCTGAGGTGGTCTCAGATGGAGATGAGGAACTTCTTGAGAACTGGAGCAAAGGTCCCTCTTACTATGCTTTAGCAAAGAGACTGGCAGCATTTGGCACCTGTCCCAGAGATATGTGGAACTTTGAAATTGAGAGAGATGATCTGAAATTGGAACTTATGTTTAAAAGGGAAGCAGAGGCTGGGTGTGGTGGCTCACAACTGTAATCCCAGCACTTTGGGAGAGGAAGGCAGGTGGATCATGAGGTCAGGAGATCGAGACCATCCTGGCCAACATGGTGAAACCCTGTCTCTACTAAAATAAAAAAAAAAATTAGCCGGGTGTGGTGGCACGTGTCTGTAGTCCCAGCTGGTCGGGAAGCTGAGGCAGGGGAATTGCTTGAACCTGGGAGGCAGAGGTTGCAGTAGCCCAGATTGCACCACTGCACTCCAGCCTCGTGATAGAGTGAGACTCTGTCTCAAACAAACAAACAAAAAAAAAGTAAAGAAAAGAAAAGAAAAAAAAGGGAAGCAGAGCATAAAAGTTTGGAAAATTTGCAGCCTGATGACGTTTTCTGGAAAGATACTCAAGCTGGCTGCAGAAATTTGCATAAGTAATGAGGAGCCAAATGTTAATCACCAAGACAATGGGGAAAATTTCTCCAGGTTGTGTCAGAGATCTTAGTAGCAGCCCCTCCCATCACAGACCCTAAGGCCTAGGTGGAAAAAATGGTTTCATGGACTGGACCCTGGGCCCAGGGCCCAGCTGCTGTGTGAAGCCTCAGGACTTGGTGCCCTGCGTCCCAGCTGCTCCAGCTCCAGCCATGGCTAAAAGAGGCCAAGATACAGCTCACACCACTACTTCAGAGGGTGCAAGCCCCAAGCCTTGACAGCTTCTACATGATGTTGGGCCTGTGGGTGCACAGAAGTCAAGAATTGTGGTTTGGGAATCTACACCTAGATTTCAGAGGATATATGGAAAGGCCTGGATGTCCAGGTAGAAGTCTGCTGTAGGGTGGAGTCCTCATAGAGAACCTCTGCTAGGGTAGTGTGAAAAGGAAATGTGGGGTTGGAGCCCCCCAACAGAGTTCCCACTGGGGCACTGCGTAGTGGAACTGTGAGAAGAGGGCCACTGTCCTCCAGACCCCAGAATGGTAGATCCACTGATAGCTTGCACTGTACACCTAGAATAGCTGCAGTCACCCAGCCTGTAAAGGAGCTGCGTAAGGCCATAGGAACCAACTCCTTGCATCAGTGTGCCCTGGATGTGAGACATGGAGTCAAAGGAGATCATTTTAGAGGTTTAATGACTGCCCTGCTGGATTTTGGACTTGCATGAGGCCTATAGACCCTTTGTTTTTGCCAATTTCTCCCATTTGGAATAGGTGTATTTACCCAATGCCTATACCCCTATTGTATCTTGAAAAGAACTAACTGGTTTTTTATTTTACAGGCTCATAGGCAGAAGAGACTTGCCTTGTCTCAGATGAGACTTTGGACTGTGGACTTCTGAGCTAATCCTGAAATGAATTAAGACATTGGGGCACTGTTGGGAAGGCATGATTGGTTTTGTGTGTGTGTGTGTGTGTTTTTTGTTTTTTTTTGTTTTTTTTTTTTGAGACGGAGTCTAGCTCTGTCTCCCAGGCTGGAGTGCAGTGGCCAGATCTCAGCTCACTGCAAGCTCCGCCTCCCAGGTTTACACCATTCTCCTGCCTCAGCCTCCCCAGTAGCTGGGACTACAGGCACCCGCCACCTCGCCTGGCTAGCTTTTTGTATTTTTTTAGTAGAGACGGGGTCTCACCGTGTTCGCCAGGATGGTCTTGATCTCCTGACTTTGTGATCCGCCCTCTCAGCCTCCCAAAGTGCCGAGATTACAGGCTTGAGCCACCGCGCCCAGCCTGGCACGATTGGTTTTGAAATGTGAAAAGACATGAGATTTGGGAGGGGTCAGAGGTGGAGTGATATGGTTTGACTCTTTGTCCCCACCCAAATCTCATCTTGAATTGTAATCCCCATAATCCCCATGTGTCAAGGGAGAGACCTGGTGGGAAGTGATTGGATCACTGTCAGGGCAAGAAATGTAGTGTCCCTCATGCTGTTCTCATGATAGTGAGTGAGTTCTCATGAGATCTTATGGTTTTATAAGTGTCTGACAGTTCCTCCTTCACACACATTCTCTCTCTCTCTCACCTGCTGCCATGCAAGACATGCCTGTTTCCTTTTCCACCATGATTATAAGTTTCCTGAGACCATGTGGAACTGTGAGTCAATTAAACCTCTTCTCCTTATAAATTACCTAGTCTCAGGTATGTCTTTATAGGAGTGTCCGAACAGACTAATACAAGGAGGGAAAAGTTAGGTTATTGAGCTGGTACAAGGAAGAAGAGTATTAGGGTGACAGTAATGCTTACAGAATAGATTAAAGGAGCAGGAGGTGGACACTTTGGGAGTTGAGAACAGGGATGAAAGGTATGTCTGCCTCTAGTCCTGATAGTCTCCGTTGGAAGGCGGGCACTGAACCCAAAGAGTAGGTATCTTGGCTCCATGAACTCAAGATAACTCCAACGTGGCCTCAGAGGTTTAAGGGCACAAGGCTTGGAAAGTATAGGAGCCTGCAGGTCTTAGGTGTCTTGGAACATCAGTCTGGTCTTTCTGTAGCCCTGAAGAGTGAAGCCTCCCCCAGTGGAGGGAAGCTTTTGAGGCCAGGACTATCATTACTTACTTTTGTATCTAGCATCTAGCACAGTGTTAAGTGTATCCAGTCACTTAAAGATAGTTGAATAATTTAAAGAATTGGTGACAACACATCTATTCAAGCCCCAGTTTGCTAAAGCCAAAGTTTCCACTGATAGCATGCTACTTTTCAATTCTTTGTTCCTGGGACCTATAACCAGAGAGCTAAAGGGACGTTTCCTTTTAGATTATGTGTAAACAGCAAAAAGTGTTGAAAAAAACCTGACAGTTTCTCAGGGAGTTTTATCAAAATAAACATTCAAATCAGATATTTCAGGCCAAATTACATGACTCAATATAATTACTAGAAATCTACCCCGTTCCATGCTGCCTAAGGCATATGGCTTGTCTTCAAAATGTAAAAAGCCACAAACCTTTAGGATGAATGCTATACTGCAGAATTTGTGACAATGTGCTTGATTAGCAGCTGCTACCAATTAGGCAGAGATCTGTGAAAACGATAACTCTCTTAGGGCCAACTCATGCACAAAAGACATGCTTAACAATGTAAGGCCATAGGAGCAGATTGGCATGGTCTAAAAATATACTCGTGAGATTTTGTTTAGGAGAAAAAAATGTTGCCTTGGTATCTGTTGCAACTCTCATTCCATTGCCTACAGTACACATAAAATCTTTTAATACATATATTTAACTCTTTATATAACTGTCAAAAAGCCAATTGCTGCAAAATAATATTTTCTCATGAATTTAAATTTTAGGCATATCCTACTACAAGGAAACACAAATGTCTCAATTCTAAGAATATAAAGCCCCCAAATAAAAGAGTGATTATTCACATTATGAAAAAGGGTATGCTTTTACAAAAGACACACAAAGATACTTTTCCTTAAATAGTGAGTTCTTGTTGGATATTTAAAATACAACTTGAATCTCAACAAATTTTTAAAAGTTGAAATTATGTCAACTATCTTCTCAGACCAACAATACAATAAAGCTAGAACTTAACACCACAAGGAACTTTGAAAACTGTACAAATACATGGAAATTAAACAATATGCTCCTGAAAAACCATTGGGTCAATGAAGAAATTGAGACAGAAATTTTAAAATTTTGGAAACAAAAGAAAATGGAAACACAGCATACTACAACCTGTTTGATGTAGCAACCCAGTGCTAAGAGGGAAGTTTATAGCATTAAGTGCCTACATCAAAAAAGTAGAAAGATTACAAACTAAAATCTAATGATATAATTCAAAGAACTAGAAAAACAAGAACATAGCAAACCTCAAACTAGATGAAGAAAAAAATAACAAAGATCAGAGCAGACCTAAGTGAAACAGAGAGAAAAAAAACCCAAAACAAAAAATGGAATTAACAAAACAAAAATTTGGTTTTTTGAAAAGATAAAATAAAATGGATAAACTGCTAGCTAGATTAAGCAAGAAGAGAGATAAGTCAAATAAACAAAATTAGAAATGAAAAAGAGATATTACAACAGATATTACAGAAATACAAAAGATCATCACAGACCATTAAAACAAAGATATACTCACAAACTAGAAACCCTAGAGGAAATGGATAACTTCCTGTAAATGCACAACCTCCCAAAATTGAACCAGGAAGAAATAGAAAACCTGAACAAACCAATAATGAGTAACAAGATTGAATCAGTAATTTAAAATTTTCCAACAAAGGAAAGCCCAGGACCAGATGGATTCACAGCTGAATTCTACCAAGCATATAAGGAAATAGTAACACTAATCCTCCTGAAACTGTTCCAAAACACTGAAGAAGAGAAAATTCTCCCAACCCCATTCTATGAGGCCTGTATTACCCTGATACCAAGCCAGACAAAGACGCACGAGAAAAGAAAACCACAGACCAATATCCCTGATGAATATGGGCCAAATAGCCTCAATAAAATACTACCAAACCAAACCCAAGAGCACACCAAAAAGATAATACACCTGGATCAAGTGGGTTTTATACCAGGGTTTGCAAGGATGGTTCAACATATACAAATCAGTAAACATGATACATCACATCAATCGAATTAAGGAAAAAACCACATAATCATCTCAGTAGACACAGAAAAAGCATGTGGTACAATTCAGCACCACTTCATGATAAAAACTCAACAAATGAGGCATAGAAGGAATATACCTCAAATTAATAAAGGCCATATACAACAAACCCACATCCAACATCATACCAATGGGGAAAAGTTGGAAGCATTTCCTTTAAATGGAGCAAGACAACAATGCCCACTTTCACCACTTCTATTCCACATAATATTGGAAGTCCTAGCCAGAGCAGTCAGGCAAGAGAAAGAAATAAAAGGCATTCAAATTGGAGAAGAAATCAAATTATCCCTGTTTGCCAATGACATAATCCCATATCTGGAAAAAAAAAAAAAAAACAACTACAGACTCCACCCCCCCCCAAAAAAGCCCTCTTATTTCATAAATTAATTTACCAAAATTGTAAGATACAAAAATCATCATACAAAAATCAGTAACATTCCTATATACCAATAAAAATCTAGCTGAGCATGAAATAAAGAAGGCAATCCTATTTATAATAGCCACAAAAATGGCTAGAAATAAATATAACCATGGAGGAGAAATACCTCTACAAGAAAAACTGCAAATCACTGATGAAGGAAATTGTAGATGACACGAACAAATAGAAAGACATTCTATACTCATAGATCAGAAGAATTAATATTGTTAAAATAACCACATTACCAGAAGCATCTACATATTCAATGCATTGCTTATCAAAACATCAATGTCATTTTTCACAGAATTAGAAAAAAATCCTAAAATTCATATAAAACCAGAAAAGAGCCCAAATAGCCAAAGCAATCCTAAGCCAAAAGACCAAAGCTGGCATCACATTATCTGACTTCAAATTATATTACAAGGGTATAGTAACAAAAATAGTGTGGTACTGGTAAAAAAATATAGACACATAGATCAATGGAACAGAATAAGGAACGCAGAAATAAAGCCACATATTTACAACCAACTGGAAGCTGACAAGAACATACAATGGGGAAAGGACACCCTCTTCACCAAATGGTGCTGGGAAAAATTGGATTGTCATATGCAGAAGAATGAAACTGGACCCCTATCTCTCACCATATACAAAAAATAAGATGAATTAAAGGCTTAAAAATAAAACTGTAAACTGTAAAATTACTAGAAGAATACCTACAGAATAATTTTCTAAACATTGGTCTAGGCAATGTATTTATGACTAAAACCTCAAAAGCAAAGGCAACAAAAACAAAAGTAGACAAATAGGACTGAATTAAAAAGCTTCTGCCAGCAAAAGAAATAATCAAGAGAATGAACAGATGACCTGCAGAATGGGAGAAAATATTTCCAAACTGTTCATCTCACAGGAGGCTAATACCCAGAGTAGACAAGGAACTCAAACCACTCAACAACAACAACAGAAAACCTCAATAATCTCATTAAAAAGTGGGCAAAGGAATGAATAGACATTTCTCAACAGAAGACATACAAATGGCCAAGAGGTATATGAAAAAATGCTCAACATCACTAATCATCAGAGAAATGCAAATTAAAATCACAAGGGATATCATCTTACCTGAGACAGAATAGCTATTATTAAAAAGACAGAAAATAACAGGCATTGGTGAGAAAGAGGAGAATAGGGAATACTTATACACTGCTACTGGAATGTAAATAAGTAAAACCCCTGTGGAAAACAGTATGGAGATTTCTCAAAGAACTAAAAATAGAGCTACCATTAAATCGAGCAATTCCACTACTGAGTATCTACAGTGAAAGGAAAAATCAATTTACCAAAAAGATACCTGTACTTCCATGTTTATTGCAGCACTAGCAAAGATACAGAATCAAGCTAAGTGCCATCAATGGATGAATGGATAGAGAAAATATGGTTTATATTCACAATGGTGTAACTATTCAGACACAAAAAAAGAATGAAATTATCTTTTGCAGCAACGTGGATGGAACTGGAGGTCATTATCTTAAGTGAAACAAGCCAGACACAGACAAATATTGCATGATCTTACTCATAAGAAGGTACTAAAAAATGTATGTGAATGAATGTAGAGAGTGGAATGATAGATACTGGAGACTTGGAAGGGTGAGGGGGTGAAGGAGGGTGGATAGTGAGAAATTACCTAATGAGTATCATGTACATTATTCAGGTGATGGATACCTTAAAGCCCTGATTTGACTAGTAGGCAATGTAACAAAATTGCACTTCATAAATTTATACAAACAAAAAAATAGGCTGGCTCACACCTGTAATCCCAGCACTTTGGGAGGCTTGAGGTGGGCAGATCACTTGAGCCCAGGAGTTCAAGACCAGCCTGGGCAACAAAGTGAGACCTCATCTCTACAAAAAATGCAAAAATTAGCTGAGCATAGTGGCCTGCACCTGTAGTCCCAGCTACTCAGGAGGCTGAGGTGGGAGAATGGCTTGAACCTGGGAGGCAGAGGTTGCAGTGAGCCGAGATTGCTCCATTGCACTGCAGCCTGGGCAAAAGAGTCAGACCCTGCCTCGAAATAATAATAATAATAACTTGATTTATAGGATTTAGATAATTATAACCATAAAATTCTTCAAGGGACACATTAGTATGAAGTGAAATATACACGCATATTTCAGTAAGAGCCAACTTATTTTGTCGACAAGCCTACAGTAGTTAAATTTATTGAATTCACTTAGTTTATTTGTACTTTTTCAGGACCCAAAATAGTTTTGGTTTGTTTAAAATCTTCCAGCTTTAAGATTGACAACTCTTAGAAATCCCTCTATTCAACTGCAGTAGCATCTGATCTTCTAAATGTAGTTCCACGCTGGAGGATGCGATTTATCCCAGATATATCCAGTTTGTCAACCATAACAGCTAGATTTGCTCATCTTATTCAAAAACTGCTCAGTTATTTTTGACAACACACTCAGCTTTTCTGGATTCAATTTTTTTCTTTTAAAGAAGGAATAATAACTATTTGCCAGTTACTTGCCTCACAGAGGTGTCAAGCACTTGTGAAACCACAAGTTCTCATGGGCCATTACAGATAGTAATCAGCAGCTTTGTTCTTTAGGTTTTTGGAGTGAGAAACTGAGACCCAGACAATTTGGAGGAAGTGTTTCATGGCCTTGGAAGGTGTTGACAAAGAAGATAGTCTTTAAGATGCCTAAGAAATAGAGGAATGTTTCCTGATTTTTTAATGATTGCCATTCTAACTGGTGTGAGATGGTATCTCATTGTGGTTTTGATTTGCATTTCTCTGATGGCCAGTGATGATGAGCATTTTTTCATGTGTCTGTTGGCTGTATGAATGTCTTCTTTTGAGAAATGTCTGTTCATATCCTTTCCCCACTTTTGGATGGGGTTGTTTGTTTTTTTCTTGTATATTTGTTTGAGTTCTTTGTAGATTCTGGAAATTAGCCCTTTGTCAGATGAGTAGATTGCAAAAATTTTCTCCCATTCTGTAGGTTGCCTGTTCACTCTGATGGTAGTTTCTTTTGCTGTGCAGAAGCTCTTTAGTTTAATGAGATCCCATTTGTCAATTTTGGCTTTTGCTGCCGTTGCTTTTGGTGTTTTAGACATGAAGTCCTTGCCCATGCCTATGTCCTGAATGGTACTACCTAGATTTTCTTCTAGGGTTTTTATGGTATTAGGTCTAACATTTAAGTCTCTAATCCATCTTGAATTAATCTTCGTATAAGGAGTAAGGAAAGGATCCAGTTTCAGCTTTCTACTTATGGCTAGCCAATTTTCCCAGCACCATTGATTAAATAGGGAATCCTTTCCCCATTTCTTGTTTTTGTCAGGTTTGTCAAAGATCAGATGGTTGTAGATGTGTGGCATTATTTCTGAAGGCTCCGTTCTGTTCCATTGGTCTATATCTCTGTTTTGGTACCAGTACCATGCTGTTTTGGTTACTGTAGCCTTGTAATATAGTTTGAAGTCAGGTAGCGTGACGCCTCCGGCTCTGTCCTTTTGACTTAGGATTGTCTTGGCAATGCGGGCTCTTTTTTGGTTCCATATGAACTTTAAAGCAGTTTTTTCCAATTCGGTGAAGAAACTCATTGGTAGCTTGATGGGGATGGCATTGAATCTATAAATAACCTTGGGCAGTATAGCCATTTTCACGATATTGATTCTTCCTATCCATGAGCATGGTATGTTCTTCCATTTGTTTGTGTCCTCTTTGATTTCACTGAGCAGTGGTTTGTAGTGTTGGAGAGGATGTGGAGAAATAGGAACACTTTTACACTGTTGGTGGGATTGTAAACTAGTTCAACCATTATGGAAAACAGTATGGCGATTCCTCAAGGATCTAGAACTAGATGTACCATATGACCCAGCCATCCCACTACTGGGTATATACCCAAAGGATTATAAATTATGCTACTACAAAGACACATGCACACGTATGTTTATTGCGGCACTATTCACAATAGCAAAGACTTGGAATCAACCCAAATGTCCATCAGTGATAGACTGGATTAAGAAAATGTGGCACATATACACCATGGAATACTATGCAGCCATAAAAAAGGATGAGTTTGCGTCCTTTGTAGGGACATGGATGCAGCTGGAAACCATCATTCTTAGCAAACTATCACAAGAAGAGAAAACCAAACACTGCATGTTCTCACTCATAGGTGGGAACTGAACAATGAGCTCACTTGGACTCGGGAAGGGGAACATCACACACTGGGGCCTATCATGGGGAGGGGGGAGGGGGGAGGGATTGCATTGGGGAGTTATACCTGATATAAATGATGAATTGATGGGTGCTGACGAGTTGATGGGTGCAGCACACCAACATGGCACATGTATACATATGTAACAAACCTGCACGTTAGGCACATGTACCCTAGAACTTAAAGTATAATTAAAAAAAAAAAAAAAAGAAATAGAGGAATGGTCATAACATTGTCAAAGAACGATGTCATCATAATAATCTTTTAAAAACTCCCGTAAAGTAGTATAACCATACTGGTGTTTCATTTGTGATATTGAGCAACAGTACTTCTTGCTCAAGGATAATATATGACCTTTTGGACTGAAAGGGTAAGGTGACATGTGGTTTTTGATAAATATTATGATTTCTGAGTCTACCTCAATATTCTCCAATGTTTTAGTTTCCTTCCATTGCAGAATTCAAATGCACCTTTAAAAAGTGGCTGAATCTGATCTCCTATAAGTCTACAATATGTCCTTGTGTGTAGCTGAATTGCCCTCTGTGAGATGGAAGACCAGTAGCTTAACCACAGTTCCTTTTAATATTTTAATACTTCCCTTAACATGGCCTCGTAGCCAAGAACCTACATTTTACTTTTAGTTTAAAAGTCTCAGAAAACTTCGGAAAAGTTAAGAATCAAAATATAGAAGATAAAACCCATCAGACAGCAACAAATCATAATGCTATTCTAAGACCTACTTCCAACAAAAGGCTCTTTGTTCTTTGCCTAGGTCAACGTTTATTGCTTTTTGAACTTTCCTGGAGGATCATCTGCCATACTCCAGCAGAAGGGTGGATTTGAAAAAATAACACGAGATCAACACTGTGCTCCTTACCTTAGTGAGAAGGGTGGGAGGGTTAAGAGAATGTCTTCCTAGTCAGCCAATGATTGGTCCCACCTGGCTTATTTGCTTCCTGGTCTTTCCTACTGGCAGAATCCAGGCAGCTGCTGGTGACTGTGATGAGGAGGTGGGCAAGCAAATGGGTTAAATCTTCCTTTGGCCGAGTAAATGCATACCCAGGCCCCCAAAGAATGTTCCCTCAGTTTTTTGCCTGAGGTTCTAGTGACATAATCCAACCAGTACAGACAGTCCCTCTCTTGCTGACTTCTCTGTATGTGTTGTCCACAGGTTTTGTCTACAAGACTTAGCTCATAGACTCTCTAGATGTCTCAGGTGCTCCACGTGGCATCAGTCAGCATCCCCCTTTATCCTTTCCCACATTTCTTGTTAGCCTCTTCAGCTTAGGCCCTTGGCCTTGTGGTCAATTCTCTTCGTTTGAATTTTCTCGATCCTCATCTGTGGAGCTTCTGGCAGGGGTTCTCATTCTCTCCTGAGGCATGATAATGCTAAAAGAAAGCTCAAGGACTAAGGTTGTGATGGAACAGGAAAGAGTAGACTCTTTCAGGAAAAAACAGATTGCTTGCAAATAAATGATAGTTCTTTTTTAGCTTATATTCTGTACCTTATTATGCCAAAAAGAGGGTCTGGCTCTGCTCAGACCCACGTTTCATAACAAAACTTCCCATTGGATTACTTTATGATTTGTTGCCCAGTATTTAGGAAGAGAAAGACAGGGGAGAAAACTTTAATTAACCCACATAATGATATTTTTTATTTATTTTGTTGAGATGGAATCTCACTCTGGAGAGGGAGATCACTCCAGAGGCTGGAGTGCAGTGGCGCGATCTCAGTTCATTGCAACCTCTGCCTCCTGGGCTCAAGTGATCCTGCCTCCTCAGCCTCTCGAGTAGCTGGCACCACCACACTAGGTTAATTTTTTGTATTTTTGGTAGAGACAGGTTTCACCATGTTGCCCAGGCTGGTCGTGAACTCCTGAGCTCAAGTGATCTGCCCGCCTCGGCCTCCCAAAGTGCTGGGATTAGAGGCATGAGCCACCATGCCTGGCCTAACCTCGTAACAATAACTTATTTTGTACAGCATTTTACAAATTACTAAGTTCCTCCCTCAATACAATAGATTTGAAACTGCTTTCATGTGTTTCACCGCGTATCGCACTCTGAAAAACCTTGTGACATAGGCAGGAGAGCTTACGAATCTTCCCTGTACAAGCTCAGGTGGTTGTTTCCCCAACGCTGCATAGTTACAAAATGGCAAAGCTGGAGTTGGAACTCACACCTTTTAACTCTGTCCGGTGTTCTTTCCAATTTTTGTGAGTAATCAGAACCTAGATATTTATTAGTCACAAGCTTCCCTTGTTTGGGGAGGCTGGCATGGAAGTCTTAGGGACCAGAAATCAGATGCACTTTTTTTTTCTCCCTTCAACTCTCTGTGCTTCTTCAAATTTTATTTTTCTTCCAGATATTAAGTTGGTATGCTTGTTAGTTTCCATCATTTCCTTCTTTCCACTTTGTTTTTAGGACTTCACTTTCTCCTACCAGGCCTATTATCATGCATTCAAATTGGTGCCCAATGGTGCCTTAAGTGTGATTTTTCCCCAAAGTAACTTCGATTATAAAAGTCCCTGACTTTAATTCTTCAATGGCTGTCTTTCATCTAGAGCAGTGTCCCCAGGCCCCTGAAGTGACATTCTTATGAGAATAACGAGGTGATGCTCAAGTTGTCTAGGTGGTTCCTTGAATTTTGTGTTTCAAATATCAATTTTAAAAATCTATAAAAATAATATGTGTATTCTGGATCATTTAATTGACTGTCTTATCACTATCATAAAATTTCACTGTTATAGATCTGTATGATCCTGTTGGTGCCAAATTATACATCTTTAAATGTCATAAGTTAATGAAAAATGTACACAAGTGGACACAATTTGTAATGATGAGTTTGACCCACATGAAGGTCAAATGCTGCGATGGCAAACTTTTTGAAGAAAGATTTTTCAAACAACCTATTAGTAGCCTATTAGAGACGAGTCTGAGGAGAATTTAGTTACTATATGTCACATCACAGCCTGGGCATGCCTAATTAAATTACAAACAGGAGCAACAACCACAAAACCAGAGCCTTTGCATTTTGTAATACAGTCAGGTGCTGTGTAATCATGTTTCAGTCAACAATGGACTGCACATATGACAGTGGTTTCATAAAATTATAATGGAACTGAAAAATTCCTATCACCTAGTGACATCATATACCTTCCAGTGGGACAAGATGTGCAGGTAGGAGACAGTGATATTGATGATCCAGACCCTGTGTAGGCCTAGGCTAACGTGTATGCTTGTGTCTTAGTTTTTCACAAAAAATTAAACAGTAAAAATAACAAATTAAAAAACAAAAATGCTTATAGAGTAATGATCTATAGGAAGAAAATCTTTTCATACAGCTGTACAGTGTAGTTTGTGTTTTAAGCTGTGTTATTACAAGTCGAAAAGTTAAGAAAATTTAAAAGTTCATAAAGTAAAAATCTTTCAGTAAGCAAACATTAATTTGTTATTGAAGAAGGAAAAAAGTCTTTAAATAAACTTAGTGTAGCCTAAGTGTACGGTGTTTATAAAGACTATAGTAGTCCAATAACATCCTAGGCCTTCACATTCACTCACCATTCACTGACTCACCCAGAGCAACTTCCAGTCCTGCAAGCTCCATTTGTGGTGAGTGCCCTATACAGGTGTACCATTATTTATCTTTTATACTGTATTTTTACTGTACCTTTTTTATGTTTAGATATGTTTAGGCACAAAAAGACTTACCACTGTGTTACTATTGCCTGCAGTATTCAGTACAGTAACGTGCTATACAGGTTTGTAGCTTAGAAGCAATAGGCTATACCATAGAGCCTAGGTGTGTAGGAAGCTACACCATCTAGGTTTGTGTAAGTACTCTCTATGATGTTCGCACAATGACTAAATCGCCTAACAAAACAGCTCTGAGAGCATATCCCTGTCGTAAAGTGATGCATGGCCTTATTTTTCTCTCGGTGAGTGGTGTTTTCATTTCACCAAAACATGTAACACAATAAACAAATATTAATTTGAACTTTATTGGTTTTATACATTTCTTATAAAATTCTTAGACTCATATCACATTGTTTAGATCCACGTAAAGTCTATAAGCAAAAAGAGTTTAGCCTAGTTTTGAATTTCATATGTAAGTTCTCCTATTTTTCAAAAGTATTTATTGTCTCTCCCTACTGGGTCTTTCTTTTGTGGAAAAATTATGCTTCTCACCCTGCTAACGTTAGCTTTTTGGCTGTGCCACTTGATTTGACAAATAAAGTGTGAGTGGGAGTGAGATGGGTTATTTTCAAGTGGAAGCTTTCATAGCCACTGTGTATTCTGCCCTCTCCCTTTTTCCTTCCTATCATAAGCCTGATAATATCCCAGGAAGGGATTCCTCCATCAGCCTGGATCCCAGAATGAAGATTAGGCAGAATCAAAGAGCCAAGAGCCTCAGCCAGCGATGAAGCATACCTAACATGATTGGGAAATGCCTAAATATGCAAATGTAAAATATGTGGGTTTATATCAATGTACCATATGTGTGTATATGTACATATGTATGTACATATATGTGGGCATATGTCCATGTATACATGTGTATGTATCTATAAGTACATATATTTCATGATTTAACACTGGCGGTCAGGGATAGTCATTTTCCTTTAGCAGGAGCCTTGTAAATCATTTAAGAAACTCTGGCCTACAGAAAACGTCTATGTTGTTTAGCTTCATATGTCTTTTTGAGATCTGCTGTAGCCTCTCTCTCCAATGTCATCTTCTTTCCCCTGTTTTTCTATCATTCTCCCTGTTCTTAATTGTATTCTGTTCATGGAAGCATTTCTACTTTTGTTCATTCTTTTTCTTATCGGAGGAACTTGGGAAAATAAAAATAGTCTGATGAATTTTGTGATGATAACTAAGGTGAGGCGAGCCTGCTTAAGTCCCAGAGGATGGCAGAGCTGGTTCCTGCTGCCATGTGCATGTGTGAGGGTTGCTAACAAGTGGTAACCGTGCAGTGTGTGAGTTTCTCTACCTTCTCTAGCCCAAGCTGGCCTCACACAGAGGTGCCAGCAAGTAATGAAGTCCCCAGACAAGTGCACCAGCTTCTGAACAATGGAGAGTTTGACTGTATTAAATTAACAAGCCTTTTATAAAATGTCTTTGGGTGAACTCTGTCTTTGAGTTCCCACAAACGGCACAAACAGGAGGTTCTGAGTTGTTGCATCGGAAGCCTGCCACGCTGTTTCCAAATCATCCTTTTCTTAGAGAGCTCAGGGACTGTGGTTAGGCAAATTAATCCTAGCAGAAGTTAAGCAATTGTGATCTTAGAGAAGAGATTCTGTGCCCTCAAGGCCCTGGCAACCACACACATCAAAATCTTGCATTTAATTTATATCAAGCATGGAATTAATAAGAGTCGGTGGTAATAAACTGTCAGGGCAAGAAATGTAAAATAGATATCATAAAATATTTATGTAATAAAAAATAATCCCCTTCACTAATATAACCCACATCTTTTCTCTTGATAGCACCTAGTAATAAAAGCATTTAAATCCCTGTAAGGGATTACTGTACTCTATATGATACATGTAAAGATCCAAACACAGTCCACTTATCGAAAGCACAATATCCTGAAGTAAATGATAGAGACGGCAAAATGTGCAGCTGGATACTTCTCAATTTCTAATGGCAAATTCAGCATATATTCAATAAATTGTATTTTCCAGAACATTTCTGAAATTTTTTAATGAATGCAGTGGACAGAAAATTGAAATGTAATTGAGTGACATCTTCTAATCATATATGCAGGATGGGAACGGGAAATATAAACAGGAAAGGCAGCTCCAGTGTTTCTTTTATATCACTCATGTTAAATGGCTCTCTGTATTGTTTTAGCCACTAAACAAAGCCATCAGGGTTTTCTGTGAAGGCAAGCTGGTTTTATCTTGGAAGGATGAGTTATAAATGACACTATTGTGTATGCAATTGTGAGTTTCCTATCTTTCTGCTGGCATATTATGTCATTTCAATTAAAAAAAAAAATCTCCTCTAGAGAAGCCGTAATAAAATCAACACTGAATAAAAGGAGTGTGATTAGGGAATGCAGCATTTTAAACCATTTAATTTCGAGAATTTGGAGACGGTCACTTTGTGTGTGTGTGTTTTGCAGTCTCCCATCATGACTAAAGCCTTAAAGGCTGCTAACAGTATTTGGCATTCCTGAGTGGGCACCTTTGGTGGCACCTTCAAATGCTCAGTATGTCTATATGAAAAACATTCTTGCTTTGTTTGCATGATTTTTCTGTTGTAAGTTGTCTTAATAGAGTTCTCTGTGATAGGAATATGGAAATAGACATGTTATGATTCAAAAGCTGTCATCTTCTGTGGTCTAAGTTTTTGTTGACTGCATTTTCTTTCAGGAAATTACACTTAAGCCATCTTTCATAATTCCCTTAGAATCTGTGCTGCATGACCACATTATAACAAGATGCTTTTGATCCTTTGATAATTAAATGCTCTATGGAATGGTGAGAGAGACAGATCTGTCTTGTATTAAATTCTCCTCTAAGGAGAAAGGAGGTTAATGACACCTCCAGATAGTAATGGGTAGTATTACTATAAGATAATGAGCAAATTGCCACAGGCTGGGCCTGATGTCTTTATACCATGAATATAAAATAGCATCTTATCTTTTTACCATGAATGAGTAAAGCACATCATGGTTCAAATTTTGCTTTCAGAAAGAATGCAGACATTTGTAATTCTGTGAGCCAACTGTATTAAGTGGTTAATTTGTAGCTATTAGCTCCATTTGCCATATAGAATTCACTATAAAAATAGTATTCTATGAATGCCTAAATTCAAGCCTATAGACATCTACCTGATTGCTGGGACCAGAACTGGTACACCTTCTCAAAAGCTGCAGCCTCTTAGAGGTCCTTGGGAGGAAGACAGTGTGATGGTCAGTTTCATATATAAATTCGGCAGGTTGCAGTCTCCAGTTATTTAGTCAAACACGAATCTAGGTGCTGCTATGAATTTGTAAATGAGGTTAACATCTAAACTCAGTTGACTTTAAGTAAAGAAGATTACCCTCAATAATAGGGGTGGGGCCTCATCCAATCAGTTAAAAGCTTTAAGAGCAAACACTGGTTTCCCAGAGAAGAAATTCTGCCTCAAGACTGCAACATCAAGTTCCGCCTGAGTTTTCAGCCTGCCCTACAAATTTGGACTTGTCAGCTCCCACAATCATGTGAGCCAATTCTTTAAAAAAATGTGTGTGTGTGTGTATATATATATATGTATATACACATATATGTGTATATACATATTTAAAATAAAACATTTATATATCTATATATTTAAAATAAAAAAACACACACGTTTTAAGTATCTGTGTGTGTGTGTGTGTGTGTGTGTGTGTGTGTGTGTGTGTGTCTCCTATTGGTTGTATTTCTCTAGAGAACCCTGACTGATACATATGGTAAAAGAAAGATAAAGGCAGGTGACTTGCAGATCCCAGAAGAGCTTACTGGGCCCTCGATGCAAGCAGCTATCGTGGACGTGGACTTAGCCAAACCTAGCAGCCAGGAGTAAATTTCAATGACAATTTATACAGGAAAGTACCCTCCTCACTGCAACATGTTTAACAAGCCGCTTCCAATTCAAACCATCTCTTTGCACATTTTGTCCATCCCATTATAAACAGGGAGCAATATGTTAAAAATGGGAGCAACATGCTCTCAGATACAATCTTTGTTATCAGTTTGAAGGTGCCAGTGTCTAGTGTTCTAATCCATGACAGACATATGAACCAGTGGCCATACAATATGGAAAAAGATCATTAAATGTTAAGTGCTTCCAAATTCTTGATATCAGAGGTGCTTCTTAAAATCACAGTGTTCTCTTCAATAGCTAACATTTTTATCTCTTATCTCTGCACAGCTAAATGTCTTGAGAAACTTGCCTACAACTCATGGTCTTCATTTCCACGGTTGCTGCCCACTTTGTTACCCAGTGCGATATGGTCTTAGTCCTATAGACACTGTTTTTGTTAACCTAACCATAACCTTCCTGTTGTTAAATCTGACATGTACTTAGTCTTTCTTTTACTTAATATAGTAGTTTGATCAATTCACAAATGTTAACCCCACCCTTATGCTACAAATCTCTTCCTTTGTCTTCTGCAACCAGTTCTCTCTGTTTGCATCCTGTTCATCTGCTTGCATTCCTTCAGGCTCCTTACGCCAACATGGTCTGTCCTGTATTGAATAGTGTCCTCTAAGAGGAATGTTGAAGTCCTCACCCTGGTAGCTGTGATGTGATCTTACGTGGGAACTGGGACTTAGTAGATGTAATCGAGTTAAGATGAGGTTATTAGGGTGGATTCTAATCTGACTGGTGGTCTTACAAGAAAAGCAGAGAGACAAGATAGCCATGTGACAATGGAGAGAGAAGTTGGAGTGATGCATCTTCAAATCCAGGAATGCTAAGGATTGATGGCAAATACCAGAAGCTAGAAGAGGAAGAGGCAAGGAAGGATTTTCCTCTACAGATTTTAGAGAGAGCATGGCCCTGACAACTGCTAGATTTCAGACTTCTAGCCTCAAGAACTACAAGATAATAAATTTTTGTTTTATTAAGCCACCTAGTTTGTGGTACTTTGTCACAGCAGCCCTAGGAAATCAAGACCAGGTCCCACAGGATGTCCTGAAAATCAAAGTGCTTTTAGTATGTTCTCTATTGGAAGTTGCTTCCTCAAGCTAATAACGTCTAGACTCATGTGTGAGCATTTCTTTTAGTGGAAACAGAAAAGCCGTGCTTACGATGAGCTGACACATGCACAGACTGTGGTTCTATATCACACTGACTCGTGTCAAACTGGGATGTGCAGCCTTTCAGGCCTGTGGTCGTGGGGGTTTACGCTGCCTATCTGTCGGGACTGTTCTATCCACGGATTTGCCTTGAATGGCACACATCAGTCTGCCTCTTGTTTGCTTATGGTATCTGGGGATTTGACAATGATGAAAGGCCAGTATAGTCTCAGCAAAGATTCTCACTGCTGTATTCTACTTTTGAGGCTTTCTAGCTCAGTCACTTTCTGCAGCTGAATTTCAGTCCATAATACATTCAGCAAGAAACATGTCCTTGGGCAACTGTATTCTCAATGGAATGGTCTGATGAAGTGGGCTCTGTTAACTACTCAGGAGGCTTCATATGCTTTGATTACTGCTCATGAGGTTGCTATTTCTTCAAGGAGCTTAATGAGGTTTTTTCTGGGGGGCAAAAATCATAAATTTCCATGTTTTAGTAGCTCTGCTGATAGGAATACAAATCATACATCCCTTTCATGGCCCATGAAACAATGTTTCTCATTTTTTTCTCTTGTGAGGTAGCAATGCAGATGTCATCTGGTCCATTACATCTAAGAAATATTGAGAGAAGCATAATTAAATATAAATATTAATTACCTTTTTAAAGCCACATACTTTAAAACATGTAATTTCTTAAGTTTGCAAAGTATGTGATGCTGAATGTGCCTGAAGTAGGAATCAATTTCAATGGCCAAATGAAGGATTTTGTAGCTTCAAAATATCTGCATTCATTTACTTTTAAAATTATAGAGGGAGGACAAAGTCTTTTTAGTAAATTCTCACTTATTAAGATGATTTTTTCTCTACATAAATCTTCCTTGATTTATGTATTTATTTTTTGCTTCTTTCATTTAAAATTACTTTTATGACTTAAATGATTTGAACTGAATTCATGGTTGACAGCCAAGTGTTTTAATAACTTTCCCCCTTAGTTTGATGGCAAATACATCATTGTGTGCTCGGCTGCTTGTCAGAGCTTCAGAGCACCAACAGTGGCATCCATTTCTCTGAGGAGGCCAGGAATATAAAAAAATATGCAATCGGAAGCATTCTAAATATAATGACAAATTTAGCTGATAGAACGTGCAGAATACTAATGAGCAGTCTGCTGGGCCTGCTGTGCACTCGTGCATCACAGACTGAGAATAATGACCTTGCTCAAGACTTAAGCAGAGAGTCATTGCAGTTGGCAACAAATAGATGCCTCTGATTACACTCCAGCCACCAACCTCTCCTGGGACCTTGACATTAGCTCTACACATGAAAACTACTACCCCAATTCAGGTCACGTATTTGCTCACTGCTGGGGGTGGGGCACAGACTAGGGGAAAGGTGGGGGAACAACCTTTAAAATCCACAACAGTCAAGCCTTAAAATGTCTTGCCATGTTTACGGACAGATTCTTGAAGTTAATTTGAAAAGTTAAATCAAACATTTATTCACTATTTTATAATCTTTAAAAATAATTTTTAAAAAAGCATCTCTTAAGAAACATCTGCCTTCTATAAAAATCAAAAAGGACTTCATTAAACTAAAAGAAGGGAAAATATGAATAGAATTGGTAAATAACTTCCTCAGGATCTTTTCACCCCGTGGGAATGGTGCAGAAACACAAAAGCTTTATTATTGCTGGTAATCAAACTTTGCTAAGCACTTTCCTGATTCTCATGCAACAAAACTCAGAAGTTGCTATCATTTATGTGCCCATTTTAGAGATGAGGAAAGTGATGTGGTAAAGCTCAGTTTGTTTAAATAGTTAATGAGGAGCAGAACTAGCATTTGCACACAAGACAGCACAACTTCAGCACTGAGCCTTAACTGCTTTATTTCACTGCTTTTCTAGTTTTTCAAATGACTTTCACTATTAAAATAAAGTTACAATTTCCTCTTGGAAATCCAATTAAAGAAAAATATACAAAAAATTCTCATGATGTCAGCATGACAGATCCACTATCTTATGGCCAGTGAGACTATAAACAAAGGATCAAAAGTTGATTTAAATTAAAAAAAAATTTAAAGTCAGGCAGTTATTTTGGAAGGTTGTACTTTAAACATATTTTCTTGGATATATCATCCCACTGCTGGATAGGATGTAGCATAATGTGAAAGACTCTACTGCCACTGAGATAAGAAGAAATCATTGGAAAAACAAACAAACAAATCACTTTCTAGAACCATAAAACTTCTACATGAAACATAGGACAATATGTTTATGGTCCTTCAAAGGCAAAGATTTTGACAGGACAAAAAGCACCAACCATAAAAGAAAAAAAAAATGATAAAACAACTTAATCAAAAAGTAAAGGTTCTAAATTTCAAAAGAAACCATTAATAAAAGGAAAAGATAAGCCACAGATTAGGTGAAAATGTTCCTAATGTATGTATTTGACAAAGGACTTCTATCTAGGATATGCAGGAAACTCTTACAGTTCAAAAATAAAAAGACAAACAACCCCAGCCCAATGTCAAAAGACTTAGACACTTAACGAAAGAAGACATATGTTAGACAATAAGCACAGAAAAAGGTGCTTAGCATCACCATTAGTGAATATAAAGACATGAAAATTAAAGCCACAATAAGATACCATTTTACCTACTCTAATGGGTAAAACAGAAAAGACTGAAATACCATATATTCAAGAATGCAAAGGAACTGGTACTCTCATACATTGCTGGTAGAAATGTAAACTGGCACAACCATTTTGTAAAACTGGGCTTTTCTTACAAAGTTAAATGTACACCTACTTATGACATCAGTTTCACTCCTAGTTTTTTATCCAAGGAAAATTACATACGTCCAAAAAATGCTTGTGCAAGAATGTTTCCAGCAGCTTTATTCATAATATCCTCAAACTAGAAAGAATCTATTAACTCAGAATGGATAAACAAATTGTGGTATACACATACCATTGAATACTTTAGAAAACTGTACATCAATAAAAAGGAATCAGCTATTATTACATGGAAGGACATTAATAAATCTTTTAAAACGTTATGTTGATTCTGTTGGTAGAAATCCAATCCGTGGCTGTGTGGAGTGGGTGAGGACTGGCTTCAAGGGAGCAAGAGGAGATGTTCTGGAGTTATGGAAATGATCTATATCTTGAATATTGTAGTGATTACAGAGGTGCTACTTATACATTTTAAAAAACATATTAGACTGTACAATTCTGGAAGTCAGAGCCAGAGCAATCAGGCAAGAGGAAGAAATAAAAAGCATCCAAATAGGAAAGGAAGAAGTCAAGCTACCTCGCTTCACTGACAACATGATTCTACACCTAGAAAACACTAAAGACTCCACCAAAATGTTTCTGTAACTAATAAACAAATTCAGTAAAGTTTCAGGATACAAAATTCAATATACACAAATCAATAGCTTTTCTATACTTCAATAACATTTAAGCTGAGAGCAAAATCAAGAATGCAACACCATTTACAATAGCCACACACACACACACACGCACTTCCTAGGAATACATCTAACCAAGGAGGTGAAAATATCTCTACACGGAGAACTACAAAACACTGCTGAAAGAAATCACAGATGATACAAACAAATGGAAAAACATCCCATGCTCATGGATTGGAAGAATCAGTATCATTAAAATGCCCAAAAGCAATCTATAGATTCAACACTATTCCTATCAAACTACCAACATCATTTTTCACAGAATTAGAAAACACTATTCTGAAATGAATATGGAACCAAAAAAGTACCTGAGTGGCCAAAGCAATCCTAAGCCAAACAAACAACAAAGTTAGAGGCATCACATTACCTGACTTCAAGATATTCTACAAGGCTACTAAAATAGCATGGTACTGGTACAAACACAGACAAATGGAACAGAACAGAGGCCTCTATTCTCCCTGAGATGGAGCCCCTGGCGGTAGGGGTGGCAATGGTCTCTGGTTCAACAGACTTAATCTTTAGCCCCACTGGATCTGAGGAGGCCATGGAGTCTGGATGAGTGGGAGTCTCCCCAGTGCAGCGCACCCACTTTGCCAAGGGACAGCCAGACTGCTTCTTCAAGTGGGTCCCTGGCCCTATGCCTCCTGACTAGGTGAGACCACCCAACAGGAGTCACCAGACACCTTATACAGGAGGGTTCTGGCTAATATCAGGTTGGTACCCCTCTGGGATGGAGCTCCCAGAGGAAGGAGTGGGCAGCCATCTTTGCTGTTCTGCAGGCTCCGCTGGTGATACCTATGTGTGGGAGGGACCCAGGTGAATAGGGTCTGGAGTGGACCCCCAGCAAACCACAGCATTGCTGTGGAAGGGGGACTGGACTGTTAAAAAGAGCAACAACATCAACAAAAGAGACCCCACAAAAACCCCATCCAAAAGTAAGCAGGCTCAAAGATCGAAGGTATATAAACCCACGAAAAAGAAAAAAATCAACACAAAAATGCTGAAAATTCCAAAAGCCAGAGTACCTCTTCTCCTCCAGATGATTGCAGCACCACTGCAGCAAGGGCACAGAACTGGGCTGAGACTGAGATGGATGAATTGACAGAAGTAGGCTTCAGAAGGTGGGTAATAACGAACTTCACTGAGCTAAAGGAGAATGTTCTAACCCAATGCAAAGAAGCTAAGAATCATGAAAACATTACAGGAGCCATTAACCAGAATAACCAGTTTAGAGAGGAACATAAACAACCTGATAGAGCTGAAAAACAAAACACAAGAACTTCGCAATGCAATCACAAGTGTAAATAGCTGAATAGACCAAGCAGAGAAGAGAATCTCAGAGCTTAAAGACTATCTTGCTGAAAAAAGACAGGTAGACAAGATTGAAGAAAAAAGAATGAAAAGGAACAAACAAAACTTCCAAGAACTCTGAGATTATGTAAAAAGACCAAACCTACGACTGATGGGGTACCTGAAAGAAACAGGGAAAATAGAACCAATTTGGAACACATATGTCAAGATATCATCCAAGAGAATTTCTCCAACCTACCAAGAGAGGCCAACATTCAAATTCAGGAAATCCAGAGAACTCCAGTAAGATACTCCGTGAGAAGACCAACCTGAAAACACATAATCATCAGATTCTCCATGGTCGAAATGAAGGAAAAAATGTTAAAGGCACCTAGAGAGAAAGGCTAGGTCACCTACAAAGGGAAGCCCATCAGACTAACAGTGGACATCTCAGCAGAAACTCTACCAGCCAGAAGAGATTGGAGACCAATATTCAACATTCTTAAAGAAAAGAATTTTCGACCCAGAATTTTATGTCTGCCAAACTAAGCTTCATAAGTGAAGGAGAAATAAAATCCTTTTCAGACAAGCAAATGCTAAGGAAATTTGTCACCAACAGGCCTGCCTTGACAGAGCTCCTAAAAGAAGCACTGAAAATTGAAAGGAAAAACCATTACCAGCCACTATAAAAACACACTGACATACACAGACCAATGACACTATGAAGCAACTACATTAACAAATCTGCAAAATAACCAACCAGCATCATGATGACAGGATCAAATTCACACATAACCTTAAATGTAAGTGGACTAAATGCCCTAATTAAAAGCATAGAATGGCAAGCTGGATAAAAAGTCAAGATCCATCGGTGGGCTATGTTCAGGAGACCCATCTCACATGGAAAGACACACATAGGCTCAAAATAAAGAAATGGAGGAAAATTTATCAAGCAAATGGAAAGCAGAAAAAAGCAGGCATTGCAATCCCAGTTTCTGATAAAATGGACTTTAAACCAACAAAGGTCCAGAAAGACAAGGAAGGACATTACATAATGGTAAAGGGTTCAATTCAACAAGAAGAGCTAACTATTCTACATATATGTGCACCCAATACAGGAACACCCAGATTCATAAAACAAGTTCCTAGAGACCTACAAACAGATTTAGATTCCCACACAATAATAGTGAGAGACTTTAACACTTCAGTGTCAATATTAGGCAGATCACTGGGAGAGAAAAGTAACAAAGATATTCAGGACATGAACTCAGCTCTGGATCAAGTTGACTAGATAGATATCTATAGAACTCTCCACCCAAAAACAACAGAATATACATTTGTCTTGGTGCCACATAGCACTAACTCTAAAATTGATCACATAACCGGAAGTAAAACGCTCCTCAGCAAATGCAAAAGAACTGAAACCATAACAAACAGTCTCTCAGACCACAGCACAATTAAATCAGAATTCAAGACTAAGAAATTCACTCAAAACCACAACTACATGGAAATTGAACAACCTGCTCCTGAATGATTCCTAGGTAAATAATGAAATTAAGGCAGATATCAACAAATTCTTTGAAACTAATGAGAAGGAAGAGATAACATACCAGAATATCTGGGATGTAGCAAAAGCAATGTTAAGAAGGAAACTTATAAGCACTAAATGCCCACATCAAAAAGCTAGAAAGATCTCAAATTGACATCCCAACATCACAACTAAAAGAACTAGAGAATCAAGAACAAACAAACCTCAAAGCTAGCAGAAGACAAGAAATAACCAAACTCAGAGCAGAATTGAAGGAGACAGAGACACGAAAAACCTTCAAAAAATCAATGAATCCAGGAGCTGCTTTTTTGAAAATATTAATAAAATAGATAGCTTGCTAGCTAGATTAATAAAGAAGAAAAGAGAGAAGAATCTAACAGACAACAAAAAAATGATAAAGGGGATATCACCACTGACCCCACAGAAATACAATCATCAGAGAATACTATAAACACCTCTATGCAAATAAACTAGAAAATCTAGAGGAAATGGATAAATTCCTGGACACTTACACTTTCCCAAGACTAAACAGGAAGAAGTTGAATCCCTTAATTGACCAATAACAGGTTCTGAAATTGAGGCAATAATTAATAGCCTACCAACCTAAGGAAGTCCAGGACCAGGAGGATTCACTACCAGAGGTACAAAGAGGAGCTGGTACCATTCCTTCTGAAACTATTCCAATCAATAGAAAAAGAGGGAGGTGTATTCAAATAGGAAGAGAGGAAGTCAAATTGTCTTTGTTTGCAGATGACATGATCCTATTTCTAGAAAATCACATTGTCTCAGCCCAAAATCTCCTTAAGCTGATAAGCAACTTCAGCAAAGTCTCAGGATACAAAATCAATGTGCAAAAATTACAAGCATGCCTATACACTAACAATAGACAAGCAGAGAGCCATATCATGAATGAACTCTCATTCACAATTGCTACAAAGAGAATAAAATAACTAGGAATACAGCTAACAAGGGAAGTGAAGGACCTCTTCAAGGAGAGCTACAAATCACTGCTCACAGAAACCAGAGAGGACACAAATGGAAAAACATTCCATGCTCATGGATAGGAAGAATCAATATCATGAAAATGGCCATACTGCCCAAGTAATTTATAGATTCAATGCTATTCCCATCAAACTACCATTGACATTCTTCACAGAATTAGAAAAAAACTAGTTTAAAATTCATATGGAACCAAAAAAAGCAAAAAGAAGGAAGTTGGAGGCATCATGCTACCCAACTTCAAACTGTACTACAAGGCTACACTAACCAAAACAGCATGGTACTTGTACAAAAACAGACACATAGACCAATGGAACAGCATAGAAAACTCAGAAATAAGACTGCATGCATACAACCATCTGATCTTCGACAAACCTGACAAAAACAAGCAATGGAGAATGAATTCCCTATTAATAAATGGTGCTGGGAAAATTGACTGGCCATAAGCAGAAAATTGAAACTGGACCCCTTGCTTATAGTTTATACAAAAATTAACTCAAGATGGATTAAAGCCTTAAATGTAAAACCCAAAACTATAAAACCCCTAGAAGAAAATCTAGGCAATACCATTCAGGACACAGGCATGAGCAAAGATTTCATGATGAAAATGTCAAAAGCAATTGCAACAAAAAGCAAAAATTGACAAATGGGATCTAATTAAACTAAAGAGCTTCTGCACAGCAAAAGAAACTATTGTCAGAGTGAACAGACAATCTACAGAGTGAGAGAAAATTACTGCAATCTATCCATCTGACAAAGGTCTAATATAGAGAATCTACAAGGAACTCAAATTTACAAGAAAAAAATAATCCCATTAAAAAGTGGACAAAGGACATGAACAAACATGTCTCAAAAGTAGACATTTGGCCGGGCGCGGTGGCTCTTGCCTGTAATCCCCACACTTTGGGAGGCCAAGGTATGTAGATCACAAGGTCAGGAGATCAAGACCATCCTGGCTAACATGGTGAAACCCCATCTCTACTAAAGGTACAAAAAAATTAGCTGGGCATGGTGGAGGGTGCCTGTAGTCCCAACTACTCGGGAGGCTGAGGCAGGAGAATGGCGTGAACCCAGGAGGCGGAGCTTGCAGTGAGCGGAGATCATGCCACTGCACTCCAGCCTGGGTGACAGAGGGAGACTCCATCTCAAAAAAAAAAAAAGAAGACATCTATGCTGCCAAAAATGTATGAAAAAAAGCTCAACATCACTGATCACTAGAGAAATGCAAATCAAAACCACAATGAGATACCACTTCATGCCCGTCAAAATGGTGATTATTAAAAAGTCAAGAGGCCGGGCACAGTGGCTCACACCTGTAATCCCAGCACTTTGGGAGGCCAAGGTGGGCAGATCTCTTGGGGTCAGGAGTTCGAGACCAGCCTGAGCAATATGATGAAACCCTGTCTCTACTAAAAATACAAAAAATTATCTCGGTGTGGTGGCATGGGCCTGTAATCCCTGCTACTCAGGAGGCTGAGGCAGGAGAATTGCTTGAACCCAGAAGGCAGAGGTTGCAGCGAGTCAAGATTGCGTTACTGCACTCCAGCCTGGGCAATAGAGACTCCGTCTCAAAAAAAAAAAAAAAAAAGAAAAAGGTCAAGAAATAACAGATGCTGGCAAAACCGCGAGAGAAAGGAATGCTTTTACACTGTTTGTAGGAATATAAATTAGTTCAAACATTGTGGAGGACAGTGTGGCAATTCCTCAAAGACCTAATACCACAAATGCCATTTGACCAGCAATCACATTACTGGATATATACCCAAAGGAAGAGAAATCATTCTGTTATAAAGATACATGCACATATGTGTTCATTGCAACACTATTCATAATAACAAAGACATGAAAGCAATCCAAATGCCCATCAATGATAGATTGGATAAAGAAAATGTGGTACATATACACCATGGAATTCTATGCAGCCATAAAAAAGAAATGAGATCCTGTCCTTTGCAGGGACATGAAGGGAGCTAGAAGCCATCATCCTCAGCAAAGTAACCCTGGAACAGAAAAGCAAACACCACGTGTTCTCACTCATAAGTGGGAGCTGAACAATGAGAACACTGGATACAGGGAGGGGAAGAATACACACTGGTACCCGTTCATGACGGGGTTTGGCAGGAAGGGAGAGCATCGGGAAAAATAGCTAAGCCACCTGTGAGGCTCTCCTACTACCTACTTAGATATTAAGTATTACTACTTAATACTTAGGTGATGGGTTGATGGGTTGATAGGTGCAGCAAACCACCATGGCACACATTTACCTATGTAACATACCTGCACATCCTGCACATGGACCCTAGAACTTAAAATAAAATTTTATATATATATATGTTTTAATATGAAAATAAAGTGATATATATAGATATAGGTTGGGATGTAATCTATATATATATATATCACTTTTATTGTATAGATAACCTATATCTATATATGTATCGCTTCATTTTCATATAAAACCATTTTATTTGCACTTTATTATTCTTAAAGAACTCTGAAATTTTTTTATTTTTTAATTATATTTTATAATACTTTAAGTTCTAGGGTACATGTGCACAACGTGCAGGTTTGATACATAGGTATACATGGGCCAAATTGGTTTGCTGCACCCATTAACTTATCATTTACATTAGGTATTTCTCCTAGTGCTATCCCTCCCCCAGCCCCCGACCCCCTGACAGGCCCCGGTGTGTGATGTTCCCCGCCCTGTGTCCACGTGATCTCATTGTTCAGTTCCCACCTATGAGTGAGAACATACGGTGTCTGGTTTTCTGTCCTTTTGATAGTTTGCTGAGAATGATGGTTTCCAGGTTCATGCATGTCCCTTTGAAGGACATGAACTCATCCTTTTTTTTTTTTTTTTTATACTTTAAGTTCTAGGGTACATGTGCATAACGTACAAGTTTCTTATATATGTATACTTGTGCCATGTTGGTGTGCTGTACCCATCAACTCGTCAGCACCCATCAGAACTCATCCTTTTTTATGGCTACATAGTATTCCATGGTGTATATGTGCCACATTTTCTTTATCCAGTCTATCATCGGTGGACATTTGTGTTGGTTGCAGTCTTTGCTATTGTGAATAGTGCTGCAATAAACATATGTGTGCATGTGTCTTTATAGTAGCATGATTTATAATTCTTTGGGTGTATACCCAGTAATGGGATTGCTGGTTCAAATAGTAATTCTAGTTCTAGACCCTTGGGGAATCGCCACACTGTCTTCCACAATGGTTGAACTAATTTACACTCCCACCAACAGTGTAAAAGCATTCCTATTTCTCCACGTCCTCTCCAGCATCTGTTGTTTCCTGACTTTTTAATGATTGACATTCTAACTGGCGTGAGATGGTTTCTCACCGTCGTTTTGATTTGCATTTCTCTGATGACCAGTGATGAGCATTTTTTCATGTGTCTGTTGGCTGCATAAATGTCTTCTTTTGAGAAGTGTCTGTTCATATCCTTTGCCCACTTTTTGATGGGGCTTTTTCTTGTAAATTTGTTTGAAAGAATTCTGAAATTTATTTTAGAGACATAATTTTTTTGTGAGGTTTGGAGGTAGACATTATTAGCTACCTGTTTCAAAGGCAGTAAAAGATGCAAAATAGATGGTTGATTTTCTTCGTGGTAACTCTGAGGTTAGATCTTTGTCTTTCTGATTTCAATGTAGTTATTTTTTGCTGTTTATAGAGTCAATTGTGACCAAGACATTGTGATCATGTTGCTTAATTTTAAAAATACACAGTATTTTTCTTGAGATGAGAGCAAATCACAACCACTTTATTTATCTTATATATAAATAACACATCTTTTAACTTTCAGCAGAAAAATTCTTTGATTCTATGAAACTTCTGTTAATCAAGGAAAAAGAATATATGTTTACAGATGCTCCTCGACTTATGATGGGTTTACATTTTGATAAACACATTGTAAGATGAAACTATCATAAGTTGAAGATGAATTTAATGCCCCTAACCTACTGAACGTCATAGCTTAGCCTAGCCTACCTTAAATTAACCTACAGTTGGGCAAAATCATCTAACACAAAGCCTAGTTTAGAATAAGTGTTAAACATCTCATTTTACTTATTGAATATGGTACTGAAAGTGAAAAACAGAATAGTTGAGAGGGTACTTAAAGAACGGTTTCTACTAAATGAGAATGGCTTTTGCTCCATCACAAAGTTGAAAAATCATAAGTTGAGCGATTGTAAATTGAGGACCATCTGTAATTTTGGCTTTTCCAATGACTGCTGTGATTTCATATTTCATAATATTCTCGTATGTTTCAGAAGATAATGATGCTAGTAATGCTGACCTTTCTTTTCAGAGTGATGTGAAAAATTACTCATTATTGTTGGCAAGATGCCCCAAAATAATAGAATATGAGTGCTAAAGAATAGCAATTAATAATACTACAAGTTTACAAAGTGGGTGGAACCTGCCTTCAGACACTATGAAGCCAGCACAATATGCACCTGCTGTTGTCTTTCACATCTAGAGTCAAGGCTGGATAGTAAGTCAAAAGATGACTCGAAAGGACCGTGCTTCTTCTGCTGTGACTTCTTTTCTGAGATCAAGCATCCCTGAAAAACCTAGCTTGAAATTAATCTGAGGTGCTGGATGCCACAACCTTCGTAGCAAATGTGGATGAATTGCATAGTTGAAGCCTACTGATTACACAAAAATAAATGGTTGTTATCTCAGCTGATTCAGAGAAGACAACCTACCGACAGTTCTCTGATGGTAATGGCTATGCCTGCTTGGCCAGTCTCTGCTACTTTGTCTCTTTCTCATCAGTAACTCTGAAGCCACTTGTGAGGTTCTCCTACTATGTACTGTGATTTGAGCAGAGAGGGGTGAGTGTATTAGTTCATTTTCATGCTGCTGATAAAGATATACCTGAGACTGGGAAAAAAAAGAGGCCTAACTGAATTTACAGTTCCACATGGCTGGGGAGGCCTCAGAATCATGGCGGGAAGGAAAAAGCTCTCTTACATGATGGCAGCAAGAGAAAATGAGAAAGATGCAAAAGAGGAAACCGCTGATAAAACCATCAGATCTCATGAGACTTATTCACTACCATGAGAAAAGTATGGTGCAAACTGCCCCCATGATTCAAATTATCACCCGCCGGGTCCCTCCCACAAGACATGGGAATTATGAGAGGACGATTCAAGATGAGATTTGGGTGGGGACAGAGCCAAACCATATTATTCCACCGGGGCCTCTCCAAATCTCATGTCCTTGCATTTTAAAACCAATTATGCTTTCCTAACAGTTCCCCAAAGTCTTAATTCACTTCAGCGTTAGCCCAAAAATCCACAGCCCAAAGTCTCATCTGAGAGAAGGCAAGTTCCTTCCACCTATGAGACAGCAAAATCAAAAGCAAGCTACTGATTTCCTAGATACCATGGGGGTACAGTTATTAGGTAAATAGAGTCATTCCAAATGGGAGAAATTGGCCAAAACAAAGTGGTTACAGGGGCCATGCAAGTCTGAAATTCAGTGGGGCAGTCAAAATTTAAAGCTCCAAAATGATCTCCTTTGACTCCAGGTCTCACGTCCAGGTTACACTGATGCAAGAGGTGGCGTTCCATGGTCTTGGGCAGCTCTGCTCCTGTGGCTTTGCAGGATACAGTCTCACTCCCAGTTACTTTCATGAGCTGGCATTGAGTGTCTGCAGCTTTTCCAGGTGAACAGTACAAGCTGTTGGAGGATCTACCATTCTGGAGTGTGGAGGACAGTGGCCTTCTTCTTACAGTTCCACTAGGCCATGCCCCAGTAGGGACTCTGTGTGGGGGTTCTGACTTCACATTTCCCTTCTGCACTGCCCTAGCAGAGGTTCTCCATAGGTGCCCTGCCCCTGCAGCAAACTTCTGCCTGAGTATCCAGGAATTTCCATACATCTTCTGAAATCTAGGTAGAGGTTCCCAAACCTCAATTCTTGACTTCTGTGCACTCGCAGGCTCAACTGCTAAGGCTTGGGGCTTGCACCCTCTGAAGTCACGGCCCGAGCTCTACATTGGCCCCTTTCAGCCATGGCTGGAGCAGCTGGGATGCAGGGCACCAAGTCCCTAGGCTGCACACAGCTTGGGGACCCTGGGCCCAACCCACGAAACCATTTTCTTCTAGGCCTCCAGGCCTGTGATGGGAGGGGCTGCCATGAAGACCTCTGACATGCCCTGAAGACATTTTCCCCATTGTCTTGGGGATTAACATTCAACTCCTTGTTACTTATACAAATTTCTGCAGCCAACTTGAATTTCTCCTCAAAAAATGGGTTTTTCTTTTCTATCACATTGTCAGGCTGCAAATTTTCCAAACTCTTATAATCTGCTTCCCTTATAAAACTGAATGCCTTTAGCGGCACCCAAGTTACTTCTTGAATGCTTTGCTGCTTAGAAATTTCTTTCATCAGACACTCTAAATCATTTCTCTCGAGTTCAAAATTCCACAAATCTCTAGGGCAGGGGCAAAATGCCACCAGTCTCTTTGCTAAAACCTAACAAATGCTGCCTTTGCTCCAGTTCCCAACAAGTTCCTCATCTCCATCTGAGGCCACCTCAGCCTGGACCTTATTGTCCATATTCTTATCAGGCTTTTGGTCAAAGCCATTCAACAAGTCTCTAGGGAGTTCCAAACTTTCCCACATTCTTCTGTCTTCTTCTGAGCCCTCCAAACTGTTTCAACCTCCGCTTGTTACCCAGTTCAAAAGTCACTTCCACATTTTGGGGTATCTTTTCAGCAATGCCCTACTCTGCTGGTACCAATTTTCTGTATTGTTTGTTTTCACACTGCTGATAAAAACATACCCAAGGCCAGGAGGAAAAAGAGGTTCAATTAGATTTCCAGTTCCACTTGGCTGGGAGGCCACCTATGGTGGGAGGGGAAAGGCACTTCTTACATGGTGGCAGCAAGAGAAGATGAGGAAGATACAAAAGTGGAAACCCCTGATAAAACCATCAGATCTCATGAGACTTAGTCACTATCATGAGAACAGTGTGGGGGAAACCACCCCCGTGATTCCAATTATCTCTTACTGAGCCCCTCCCACATCACATGGGAATTATGGGAGTACAATTCAAAATGAGATTTTGGTGGGGACACAGAGCCAAACCATACCAGTGAGGAAGAATGAGAGCCTGACTACACGAGTAATTCTTCTACCTGCCAAGGTAGCTAAGATGCAAGCTATTAGGGCTATTCTTTGGAGCTAAAAATCTATTTCTTTAGAAGGTTATATTCGAGTGTAAATAAATCCACAGAGAGTAAATCTCTGAGAAACTGGGACATACAAATTTTTTAAAAATCTGAATATAAAAGGAATGCATGTTTATTACAGAAAATTTGGAATACAAAAACTTCACAAAAGAAAATAAATATGATTTTATGTCCTTCAATAGTTGTTTACTTTTAACATGTTACTCTATTTTCTTTTAATACTTTTATTTACAGATTTAGATGTTTTATGCTCCAATTTTAAAAATAAAATTATATTGCAAATGCTTTCCCATGTCATTGGATACTCTTTGAAAACATCGAATACTTTTTGGAAATATGAATATTCTTTGAAAACCATTAATGGGTATGTGATATTTCATTATGATATAGAAGTTAAGAAGAAATCTCTTAGGCAGGTAGCAAGGGTATAGGAGTCCTCGGTAAGCCTTTTCTTTTTAATGACAAGCAGCCCCAAATCATTTTCTAACAAAGAACAGCCTGTAAAGTTGAGCTGTAGACATACACAAGCAAGCTGGGAGCTTGCATGGGTGAATACCAACAGGAACTAAGGACTAGACATTTTCAAGATGGCAGCTCCATATTCCCTTCTCTTTGTCAGCCATGTGTACTGTAAGGAGCAGAGAAGATTGCAACAATCAACTGGAAAGTCCATTTGCATAATAAGATTAGGGTGGGCAACAGCCTTCTCCATGCACTATGTAAACGTCATACCTGATTGAACCAATCTGTAAGCTCTATGTAAATCAGACACTACCTCCTCAAACTGAACTCTAAAATCCTGTGCATTTGCTGCCTGTGCTGGTACTTTCCACTCAGAGACCCCTTTCTCTACAGAAAAAGCTGTTTCTCTTTCTCTTCTCTTCTGCCTATTAAACCTCCACTCTTTTTTTTTTTTTTCTTTTTTATACTTTAAGTTCTAGGGTACATGTGCACAAAGTGCAGGTTTGTTACATATGTATACATGTGCCATGCTGGTGTGCTGCACCCATTAACTCGTCATTTACATTAGTTATATCTCCTGGTGCTATCTCTCCCCCCTACTCCCTCCCCACAATAGGCCCCAGTGTGTGATGTTCCCCGTCCTGTGTCCAAGTGATCTCATTGTTCAGTTCCCACCTATGAGTGAGAACATGTGGTGTTTAGTTTTCTGTTCTTGCGATAGTTTGCTGAGAATGATGGTTTCCAGCTACATCCATGTCCCTACAAAGGACACGAACTCATCCTTTTTTATGGCTGCACAGTATTCCATGGTGTACATGTGCCACATTTTTTTAATCCAGTCTGTCACTGATGGATATTTGGGTTGATTCTAAGTCTTTGCTATTGTGAATAGTGCCGCAATAAACATACGTGTGCATGTGTCTTTATAGCAGCATGATTTATAATCCTTTGGGTATATACCCAGTAATGGGATGGCTGGGTCAAATAGTACTTCTAGTTCTAGATCCTTGAGGAATTACCACACTGTTTTCCACAATGGTTGAACTAGTTTACAGTCCCACCAACAGTGTAAAAGTGTTCCTATTTCTCCACATCCTCTCCAGCACCTGTTGTTTCCTAACTTTTTAATGATTGCCATTCTAACTGGTGTGAGATGGTATCTCACTGTGGTTTTGATTTGCATTTCTCTGATGGCCAGTGATAATGAGCATTTTTTCATGTGTCTGTTGGCTGTATGAATGTCTTCTTTTGAGAAGTGTCTGTTCATATCCTTTGCCCACTTTTTGATGGGGTTGGTTTTTTCTTGTAGATTTGTTTGAGTTCTTTGAGGTTCTGGATATTAGTCCTTTGTCAGATGAGTAGATTGCAAAAATTTTCTCTCATTCTGTAGGTTGCCTGTTCACTCTGATGGTAGTTTCTTTTACTGTGCAGAAGCTCTTTAGTTTAATTAGATCCCATTTGTCAATTTTGGCTTTTGTTGCCATTGCTTTTGGTGTTTTAGACATGAAGTCCTTGCCCATGCCTATGTCCTGAATGGTATTACCTAGGTTTTCTTCTAGAGTTTTTATGGTTTTAGGTCTAACATTTAAGTCTCTGATCCATCTTGAATTAATTTTCATATAAGGAGTAAGGAAAGGATCCAGTTTCAGCTTTCTACTTATGGCTAGTCAACTTTCCCAGCACCATTTATTAAATAGGGAATCCCTTCCCGATTGCTTGTTTTTGTCAGGTTTGTCAAAGATCAGGTGGCTGTAGATGGGTGGTATTATTTTTGAGGGCTCTGTTCTGTTCCATTGGTCTATATCTCTGTTTTGGTACCAGTACCATGCTGTTTTGGTTACTGTAGCCTTGTAGTATAGTTTGAAGTCAGGTAGCGTGATGCCTCCATCTTTGTTATTTTACTTAGGATTGTCTTGGCAATGCAGGGTCTTTTTTGGTCCCATATGAACTTTAAAGCAGTTTTTTCCAATTCTGTAAAGAAAGTCAATGGTAGCTTAATGGGGATGGCACTGAATCTATAAATTACCTTAGGCAGTATGGCCATTTTCACGATATTGATTCTTCCAATCCATGAGCATGGTATGTTCTTCCATTTGTTTGTGTCCTCTTTTATTTCACTGAGCAGTACAAACCTCCACTCTTAAACTCCTCATGTGTGTCGGTGTCCTAAATTTTCCTGGTGCATGATGATGAATCCTAGGTTTATACCACAAACAACATAGCTGCTTCATATTGGGGACCTTGTCTGGCATACCAAGGTACAATATTCATTGAAATGGTGAGTCGAGGAGCAGACTCCAACTCAGTCCTTCCATTCCGAGGCTCTTGGCCTCCATTTTAGAACCAAATCAGATCAAATACTGGGCCCCGTTTGGCGATTTAAAAATGATTAGTGTGGCTGCCAGCCTCACAAGATTTGGGGGACAGGCTTACTGGGGAGAACATGGAGAATCCCCCAGTACCCACAGGTTGCTGGGCATATCGGCCATGTTTGAACCAGCTTCCTTTCACAGAGGACTTAGCCATCACATGGGGCTGGAAGAAGTCCTGGGACAACTGAGGATTTCTGGCTGGGGCTATCCCTTGGTGTTATCCAAAGGTTTCTGGACTGACCCCAGCTTTCAACCACCTACTGGGGTGTTGGCGACAGGATCTCCAACTTTGCTATCATAATTTCCTCCTTTCCTGTCTGCGACCACCATACCTTTTATCCTCTCTGGATGTATTCAGTGTGTGGGAAGTTTTACAGTTCAGGGAAGTAATTTTGTTTGGCAAGATCAGGGAATGTCCCAGTAATAGCTCAAGGGAAGGCGTCTTTGTGATTTTCTAGGAACAGAGGGTCCCCCCCACCCCCACAGTGAGCATCTCTCTCTGCCATTTTTCTGGAGAGCACATGGCATTTCTAGATCTCTCTCTGCCCTTGGTCTGGACAGTGCATGGCATTTCCAGGTCTCTCTGCCTCTGGAGAGCATGTGGCATGTCGTGGTCACTCTGCCCTTGGTCTGGTGAGCACATGCCATCTCAAGGTCAACAGTGCCACCTAGTGGAATAGAAATCCTCTCCATGAGGCACATTGTCAGTCCTTTACCAAAACACTCTAGCTTTCCAATTCTCTCCCGTTTTTGCGCCTCTCTGCTAGAAACCAGGCTTTATTCTGTTCCTGTGAACAGGAAAGCTCTGCCTTCAACAATTAGGAGTAAAATGTCCTCCAGAACCAAATTTTAGTCTCAATACTGTCTTATCAACAGGAAAATGGCCATTTAGTCCCTACATTCTTTTAAGGCACCTATTGTGCCTCCAATTAGAATGGTACTTAATTAGTAAGGGAATTTTAAGTCTGGAAGTTAACTAGAACCATTCTCTAAGGGTAAATGCTTTAGCATGGGCCAAAATAGCAGGACATAGAGCTGAAACCAGCACACTTCCTTCATTAAGGAGGGAAGTGCAACAATTGCCTAAATGCAACTGTTACATATACATAGTATCTCCTGAAATCCATTTTTGGGGGAGTCACACAGGCCACTGAAGTCCAGGAAGTCAAAGGGAAATCACAGGCAGAGGACTAGAGTAGCATGAGTGAGGGTGACTAAAACTCATAGAGTTCCTCTGGTTCCATGGTGGGGGAAGTCACACCCACAACCATGGTAGCACAACAAGGTGCCGGGACCCCAGAAACCATGAAGGGAAAACAGGAGGGGGGACGCCTTCACTGTCTTCCTCTCCACCCTTGGTCACATCAAAAGGAAGGAGACTAAAGGCATGCCTTTTTCTCATTTCTCTTTATCATCTTCAGCCTGTACTCCTCTAGAGTACATTCTGAAGCATAGGGACTCCTTTGACCTTTTGAGACTTTGAAGAAAAAGTGGCTAATTTCCTTTGGCCAAGGCCATGTCATTTTTACTAGACCTTTGCAAGCATTGCACAATCGACCTAGCCCTTTTAGCAATCATATCAGGCAGGCCCAAAAGAAATTATTCCCCAAGACTAGAAAAGCAACTTCCAGGGGAACCATCTGATGCAGCTATTGGATGTCGCAGCCCTTCCAGTCCCATTTATCTGGGGATACCTCCAACCATACTACCAGCTCTTCTACCTCCACCATCTCCAACATATCCCACTCCTCAACCTTTGCTCTTACCCCTACAGGAAATGCCCAATGGAGGTGATGCCACTAGGGTTCAAGTTCCCTTTTCATTGCAAGACCTTAGGTAGGAAAAGGAAGACTTCGACCAATTTTCTGACAACCTCAATAGGTATACAGAAGCCTTGCAAAATTTAGCTAAGGTATTTGATCTCTCGTAGAGGGATGTTATGCTGCTTCTAAGCGAAATCCTAACAACAGCTGAAAAGCTGGCAGCTCTGCAGGCAGCAGAAAATTTCAGAAATGAACGTCTCCTATAGTAGACTAAAAAGGAACAAAGGAGATAGGAAAGGTGAAAAAAATAGTGGAAACACCATTTCTGATAGGAAGGGAAGCAGCTCCTCTAATTGGAACCCCAGTAGTGCCATAGATGAATAGAAAGGGAAACACTTTTTAATGTACGTATTGGAGGGCCTATGAAGAACTAGGGCAAAATCTATTAATTACTCTAAAATGTCCATGATAGACCAAAAGCCAGATGAGAATCCCACAGCCTTTATGGAAAGACTGAGAGAGGAACTAATAAAACACACCTCCTTATCCCCTGAATCAGTCGAGGGATAGTTCATCTTAAAGGACAAATTTATTTCACAGGCACCTCGCGATATTAGAAGGAAACTACAGAAGCAGGCTATAGGACAAGATAGCACCTGGGAGAACCTCCTGAGAGGTTCTCCACCTTGGTCTTTTGTAATAGGGACCAGAAGGAGGTCCAGGAGAAAGAGAGGAAGCAAAAGAGAAAGGCAGAGGCTCTAATAGCTGCTTTGCAGACTTATAAAGCCCAGCATCCCTGAGGTGCATCTGCTAGTTGCTATCAGTGTGGCAAGTCAGGGCACTTGAAGAAGGAGTGCCCAGGCAGTGAGAAGAAACCACCTTGACCCTGTCCAGGCTGTGGCAGGAACCACTGGAAATTGGACTGACCTTGGAGATGAAGGTTACTGGGTTCAGAGCCAGTCTCACAGATGGTCCAACAGAACTGATGGGTCCTGGGGCTTAAACCCCAGGCTCCAGTGGTTTAAACTGCCATTACAGCACGGGGGCCTTGGGTGATTCTGGAAATCGAAGGAAGGAAGGTATATCTCCTTCTGAACATTAGAGTCACTCTCTCTCTCCTCCTTTCTAATCCAGGCCTCCCTGTAGCACAACTGTGAGGGGCATCTCAGGAAAAACTCTAATCCAGTATTTTTCTCAACCCCTTAGTTGCTGTTGGAGGGACCTATTATCTACACATGCCTTTTTAATCATGCACGAAAGCCCCACTCCTTTATTAGCTAGAGATACTTTAGCTTGCACGCAGGCCAGCATCTTTATAGCCCCAGGATAAACTCTTTGTCTCCCCCTGGTGGAAGTTTATATCAATCCAGAAGTGTGGGCAACTCAAGGAAGAATAGATCAAGCTGCAACTTCTAGGCCAGTCCAGATCCATCTTAAGTATCCCATGTATTTTTCTAACCAGAAACACTATCCCCTAAAGCCAGAGGCTAGAAAAAGGCTAGAAGCTATTATTAATAACCTGAAGATGGAGGGCTTCCTCAAACCCTGTAATAGCCCCTGCAACACCCCAATATTAGGATTGCAAAAACCCAGTGGAGAATGGAGACTAGTTCAGGACCTCCACTCATTAATGAGGCCATAGCTTCAATCCATCCAGTAGTACCTAATCCCTATACCTTGCTGACCCAAATACCTGAGGGACAGTCCTAGATTTAAAGGATGGCTTCTTTCATATAACATTACATCCTGACTCTCAATACCTGTTTGCCTTTGAAGATCCCTCTGGCCAAACTGCCCAGTTAACATGGATGATGCTGCCTCAGGGATTTTGAGACAGCCATCATTTGTTTGGACAGGCATTGTCAGAAGACCTTTCTAAGTTTTCCCATCTTCAGGTCAAGGTCTTACAATATGTGGATGATATACTGCTCTGTGCCCCAACTGAGGAAGCTTCTTAGGAAGGCACTGAAGATCTTCTTAATTTCTTAGCTGACAGAATATATAAGGTTTCAAAATCCAATGCCCCGCTTTGCAAAACCTCAATGAAATACCTGAGTTTAGTGCTGTCTGAAAGGACCAGAGCATTAGGGGAAGAAAGGATTAAGCCCATTGCCTCCTTCCCCCTCCCCAAAACCTTCAAGCAACTAAGAGGATTTTGGGGCATTACAGGATTTTGCAGGCTATGGGTACCTGGGTGTGGTGAGATAGCTTGTCCTCTGTATCACTTCATAAGAGAGTCTCAAGTGGCTAAAACCCATCTCCTAACCGGGGAACCAAAAGGCTTTAACCAGCTGAAGCAGGGCCTACTTACTCTCAGCCTTCCTGTAGGAAGGGTCTTCAATCTGTACGTATCAGAAAGGAAGGAAATGGCCCTGGGAGTCTTAACACAGGCCCGAAGACCAGCTCAACAGCCAGTGGATTATCTGAGTAAGGAACTTGATTTGGTGGCTAAAGGATGGCCACCATGCCTCCAAGCCATTGCTGTGGTGGCCCTACTGGTCCCAGAAGCCTCCAAATTAACTCTGGGAAATGACTTAACTATTCATACCCCACATATTGTGGTGGGATGACTGTCCTCTAAGGGAAGCCTTTGGTTAACAGACAGAAGCCCCCTTAAATACCAAGCTCTACTATTAGAGGATTCCACCATCCAGCTAAAGACTTGTCCTTGCTTAAACCCAGCCACTTTCCTCCCCAGGGAAACTGGGGAACCTGAACATGATTGTGAACAAGTTGTGGTACAGACCTGTGCAGCCAGGGAATATCTCAGTGAAATTCCTCTAGGAAATCCAGATTGGACCCTCTTCATGGATGAAAGCTCCTTTGTAGAGCAAGAAGTCCATAAGGCAGGATATGCAATAGTCACTCTGAATGATGTTAACGGAAGTGCACCTCTCTTTGGACACAAGCACTCCACTAGCCCAACTGATAGCTCTTACAAGAACACTTGACTTAAGCAAGGGAAAGGTCGCTAACATTTACATTGGCTCCAAGTATGCTTTGCTAGTTCTCCATGCTCATGCTACCATTTGGAAGGAAAGGCACTTTCTTACCACCAATGAATCTCCTATAAAATAACATCAGGAAATTAACAGGTTATTATCCTCAGTTTTGTTTCCACGAGAAGTAGCAATGATGCATTGTAAGGGGCACCAGAATGGAATAGGTGAAATAGCCAAAGGAAACAAGCTAGCTGATATGGCAGCCAAGTCCGCAGCAAGGAAGCCTCATGATATCAACACACTTGAAACCCCTCTAATCTGGGAAGGCTCCATAAGAGAAATCAAGCCTCAGTACTCCCCTGCAGAAATAGAATGGGCCACTTCTTAAGGGTACACCTTCCAGCCCTAGGATGGCTGCAGTCAGAGGATGGCAAGCTCCACTTGCCAGCCTCCAGCCAGTGGAAAGTCCTTAAAATCCTTCACCAAGTTTTTCACTTGGGAAATGATAAAAGTTATCAGTGTGCCCAGAAATTGTTTTCAGGAGAGAACTTACTAAGAACAGTAAAACAGGTTGTTAATGCTTGTGAAGTCTGTCTTAAAAATAATCACCTGAACAGACAGCTCCTTCATTCTCAAACCCAAAGGATGGGAAACTATCCACGGGAGGACTGGCAAATAGACTTCATCCACATGCCAAAGACAAACTGCATCCAATAACTCTTGATGTGGGTAGATGCTTTTATTAACTAGGTAGAAGCATTTCCATGCCATACAGAAAAAGCCTCTGACCAACAAATGTATGAAAAAAAGGTCATCATCATTGGTCATTAGAGAAATGCAAATCAAAATCACAATGAGATACCAACTCACACCAGTTAGAATGGTGATCATGAAAAAGTCAGGAAACAACAGATGCTGGAGAGGATGTGGAGAAATGGGAACGCTTTAACACTGTTGAGGGGAGTGCAAATTAGTTCAATTATTGTGGAAGACAGTGTGACAAATCCTCAAGGATCTAGAACCAGAAATACCATTTGACCCAGCAATCCCATTACTGGGTATATACCCGAAGGATTATAAATCACTCTACTGTAAAGACACATGCACATATATGTTTATTGCAGCACTGTTCACAATAGCAAAGACTTGGAACCAACCCAAATGCCCATCAATGATAGACTGGATAAAGAAAATGTGGCACATATACACCATGGAATATTATGCAGCTATAAAAAGGGATTAGTTCATGTCCTTTTCAGGGTCATGGATGAAGCTGGAAACCATCATACTCAGCAAACTAACACAGGAACAGAAAACCAAACACGGCGTGTTCTCACTCATAAGTGGGAGTTGAATAATGAGAACACATGGACACAGGGAGGGGAGCATCACACACTGTGGCTTGTAGGGGGGCAGAGGGCTACAGAAGGGATAGCATTAGGAGAAATACTTAATGTAGAGGACGGATTGATGGGTGCAGCAAACCACCATGGCATGAGTATACCTATGCAACAAACTTGAACGTTCTGCACATGTACCCCAGAACTTAAAGTATAACAAAAAAAAAAAAAAAAAAAGAAAAGGCCTCTGAGGTAACAAAAGAAGCATGTAACCTCTCTGGCTCACTTTGAACAGGAATTAACTCAACTAGCAAAAGCCCAACCCTGAGAACTAGGACCACCTTTATTTAACCCAGGAGTTTTGGTATTGGTAAAAGCTCTCCCTTCTCTCTCTTCTCCCCTAAGCCCAAGCTAGGAAGGGCCCTACACTGTTCTTCTTTCAACCCCCTTAGTGGTAAAAGTTACAGGTACATCAAACTTCTGGATACATCATACTCGAGTCAAATCCTGGAAAGCTGACAGATGGCAACCTCTGACAGCCCAGAGGAACATCCTGGATACCAATGTGAAGAAATAGGAGTTCTTAAGCTGAAAACCATAAAGGATAAGTAAATGAGAAAGGGCTACTTACCCTACTCAGTCCCGCCTTTACCTTCAGTCATTTCTACTTTTCCTCTTGAGATGCGGTGCCAGATGTTAGAACTTCTTTTTGATGCATACTTGCAGGATATTTTAATTATTCATGGGATTGCATTTGCAACTTCATAGACATCCCCCCACCAAAAGGGAAATGTTATGTCTTGGCAAGTAAAATTTTAGATGAGAATTATCTACTATACCACACTTGCGGGAATTGCTATACTCACTATGTATGCAGTGATACTATATACTGTAACACCTTCAAACTGGAATATCAGACAGAAAGTTTCCATTGTGAAAGTATTTTGCTTAATTTTTATCCTTATAGCAGGGATAATAGTTACCAACACAAAGGAATCAAGAAAATTTTACTATCGCTAAGCCTGCTAGGACTTTTTATTGGGTTTGGTAATATGCCATACCCTGGCTATGCAAAGAAGGTTATAAAGGAAAGATATTTTATAAAGAAAGGATCTTGTATTGTAAATACTTGTCCTAAGGGAAATAGCTGGTTGTTTAAAAGAGAAGTGTTTAGGATAAGTCAGAAGGTTTAAGCATGTTGTAGATGGTTCATGGAAGTCTCAGCTCACTGCAACTTCTGTCTCCTGGCTTCAAGTGATTCTCCTGCCTCAGCCACCCAAGTATCTACAACTACAGGGGCATGCCACCACAGCCAGCTAATTTTTGTATTTTTAGTAGAGATGGGGTTTCACCATGTTGGCCAGGCTGTACAGAGCTTTTTAGTTTGATGTAATTCCATTTATTTATTTTTGCTTTTGTGGCATGAGATTTTGGTGTGATATCCAAAAACCATTGCCAAGGCCAATATCCAGGAGATATTGGTTGAGTTGATTTTCAATCAACTGGTTGAGTTGATTTTTGTTGTATGGTATAAGGGTCCAATTTCATTCTTTTTTTATATGTAAATCCTTTTTTCCCAGCACCATTTATTGAAGAGACTAGCTTTTCCCCATTGGGTCCTCTTGGTGTTCTTGTCAAAAATTAGTTGACCATATATGCTTGGATTTATTCCTTGACTCTGTGTTCTGTTCACCTGGTCTATGTGTCTGTTTTAATGCCAGTACCATGCTGTTTTGATTACTATAGCTTTATAATATAATTTTAATTCAGACAGTGTGATGCCTTCAACTTATTTTCTTTTTGCTGAATTATTTTGGTTCTTTGGGGTTTTTCATAGTTCAATAAGAATTTTAGAATTGTTTTCTGTTTTTGTGAAGAATGTCATTGGGATTTTGTTAGGGATTGCATTAAATCTATATATTGCTTTGAGTAGGTAGACATTTTAACAATATTAATTCTTCTAATCCATAAACATTTGATAGCTTTCCATTTATTTGTGTCTCCTTTAATTTCTTTCATCAATGTTTTATAGTTTTCAATGTATATATTTTTCACCTCTTTAGTTAAATTTATTCTTAAGTTTTTTATGCTATCATAAATGGGCTTCTTTTCTTGTTTTCTTTTTAAGTTAGGTCATCATTTGTGTATAAAAATATTACTAATTTGGGTATGATGATTTTGCATCCTGCAACTTTGCTGAATTCATTTCATTCTAACAGTTTTTTCTTTTGTGGAATCTTAGGTGTTTTTCATATATAGGATCATGTCATCTACAAATGAAGATCACTTTACTTCTTTCTTTCTGATTTGGATGCTTTTATTTATTTATTTATTTTTTGTCTGACTGTTTCTGCTCATATTTTCAGTGTTATGTTGAATAAAAATAACAAGAGTACACAAGCTTGCCTTGTACAAGATCACAGTGGAAAAGCTTTCAGTATTCCCCCATTAATTATGTTAGTTGTGAGTTTTCCATAAATGGTCTTTATTATATTAAAGATCAATCCTTCTATACCTAAACTCTTGAGAGTTTTTATAAAGAAAGGATGTTGGACTTTGTTAAATGATTTTTCCACATCAGTTGAGATGATTATGTGGTTTTTATCTTTCATTTGGTTGATGTGATGCATCATATTAATTAATTTACATGTGTTAAACTAGCTTTGCATGGCAGGGATAAATCACACTTGTTATAATGTATAATATTTTTGTATGTTGTTGGATTTGGCTTGATAATATTTTATTGAAAAATTTTGCATTAATATTTATGAGATAAATTGGCCTGTAGTTTTCTTTTCTTGTGATGTCTTTATCTTATGTATTAAGATGATACTGGCCTTATCAAATAGATTTGAAAGTATTTCCTTTAGCTCTATTTTTTGTGGAAGACTTTAAGAAGTATTGGTATTAACTACTTTGAATGTTTGGTAGAATTTAGCTGTGAAGCCATCTGGTCCTGGGCTTTTGTTTTTATTGTTGTTGAGAGATATTTGATTATTTCTTCAATCTCTCTCTTTTTTTTTTTTTTTTTTTTGATGTTGTTATTAGTTTGCTAAGGCTTTAGATTTCTTTCTGACTCAATTTTGGTAAGTTGTATTTGTACTTTCCTAAAAAGGTGTCAGTTTTCTTTAGAATATCCAATTTGTTGGCATATAATTGTTCATGGCAATCTTTTATGATCCTTTTTATTTCTGAAGTGTCGTTTGTATTTTCTTCATTTTCATTTTTTAAATTGTATTTACTTGATTCTTCCCTTTTTTTCTTAAACTACCTAAGATTTTATCATCTTTGTTTTCAAAAAACAAGCTTAGTTTGATTGATTCTTTCTGTAGTTTTTCTATTCTCTATTTGATTTATTTCTGCTCTGATTTTAATTATTTCCTTCTACCTGCTGATTTTGGGTTTAGTTTGTTCTTTTACTAGTATCTTGAGGTATAATGTTGGACTATTTATTTGCAATTTTCTTTTATTATATGCATTTATTGCTATAAATTTTTCTCTTAGACCTGCTTCTGCTATATCACCTGGGTTTGGGTATGTTGTGTTTTCAATATTATTTGTCTGAAAACATTTAAAATTTTTCCTTTTGACTTATTTGAGCCATTGGTTGCTAGGAGCATGTTGCTTAATTTCCACACATTTGTGAATTTTCCAAAATTTCTCCTGTTATTACTTTCTACTTTCATACCACTGTGGTCTGAAATAGATGCTAGATATCATTTTAATCTTCTTAAATTTGTTCATGCTGGTTTTGTGGCTTAACATATGGTCTATCCTGAAAATGCTCCATGTATACTGGAGAAAATACGTGTTCTCCTGTTGCTGGACAGAAAGTTCCATATAAATCTGCTAGAGCCATTTGGTCAAAAGTGCAATCTATCCATTGTTTGAAGTGGGATATTGAAGTCTCCTACCATTATTGTATCATTATCTATTTCTCCTTTTATTTCCATTTTTTTCATATTTTATTTTTTATTTATTTATCTATTTTAATTATACTTTAAGTTCTAGGGTACATATGCACAAAGTGCAGGTTTGTTACATATGTATACATGTGCCATGCTGGTGTGCTGCACCCATCAACTGGTCAGCACCCATCAACTCGTCATTTACATCAGGTATAACTCCCAATGCCATCCCTCCCCCTTCCCCCCTCCCCACAATAGGCCCCGGTGTGTGATGTTTCCCTTCCTGTGTCCAAGTGATCTCATTGTTCAATTCCCACCTATGAGTGAGAACATGCGATGTTTGGTTTTCTGTTCTTGCGATAGTTTGCTGAGAATGATGGTTTCCAGCTGCATCCATGTCCCTACAAAGGACACGAACTCATCCTTTTTTTATGGCTGCATAGTATTCCATGGTGTATATGTGCCACATTTTCTTAATCCAGTCTGTCACTGATGGATATTTGGGTTGATTCCAAGTCTTTGCTATTGTGAATAGTGCCGCAATAAACATACGTGTGCATGTGTCTTTATAGCAGCATGATTTATAATCCTTTGGGTATATACCCAGTAATGGGATGGCTGGGTCAAATAGTATTTCTAGTTCCAGATCCTTGAGGAATCGCCATACTGTTTTCCACAATTGTTGAACTCATTTACAATCCCACCAACAATGTAAAAGTGTTCCTATTTCTCCACATCCTCTCCAGCACCTGTTGTTTCCTGACTTTTTAATGATTGCCATTCTAACTGGCGTGAGATGGTATCTCATTGTGGTTTTGATTTGCATTTCTCATATTTGCTTTATATATTTAGGTGCACCAATGTTGGGTCCATAAATATTTACAACTATTATGTCCTCTGGATGAATTGGCTCCTATAATATTAAATAATGGCACTTTTTGTTTCTTATGACAGTTTTTAACTTGAAGTCTACTTTATCAGATAGAAATATAGCCACCCCTACTCTCTTGGTGTTACCATATCTATAGAATACCTTATTTCATCCATTCACTTTCAGCCTTTGTGTGTCCTTAAAGCTTACTTGGGTCTCTTAGTAAATAGTTAGAACTCATTTTTTTATCCATTCAGCCACTTTATGTTTTTTGATTAGATAATTTTTAAAAAATATAGAGACATTGTCTCACCCTGTCACCCAGGCTGGAGTGCAGTAGTTTGATCATAACTCACTGTAACCTCAAACTCCTGGGCTCAAGTGAACTGTCTGCCTCAGCTTCCTTAGCATCTGGGACTACAAGAACATCCAGCTTTATAAAAAAAATTTTTAGTAGAGACAAGGTCTTGCTATGTTGCCCAGGTTTAGAGAATTTAATCCATTTACAGTCAAAGTGCCTATTGATAGGTAAGCTCTTATTACTGCCATATTGTTATTTGTTTTCTGGTTGTTTTATAGCTCTTTTGTTCCTTTCTTCCTCTCTTTTTAATTGCCTTTGGGTTTCAGTAGTCTTCTGTAATGCTAAACTTTGATTCTTTTTTTAATTGTTTGTGTATATGCTGCAGTGTTTTGTTTTGTGCTTACCATGATGCTTACATAAAACATCTTACATTATATTTATAATCTACTATTTTAAGCTAGTAATTCTGTTGAATATAAAAACTTTAGACCTTTACCATTCCATCCCACAATTTATGTTTTTGATGTCATATTTTACATCTTTTTACATTGTGTATTTCTTAACAACTTGCTATAGCTTTAGTTATTTTTGACCTTTTTAACTTTTAGCCTTCATACAAGAAATATGTATGATTACAGTATTGGAGCATTCTGGATTTTCCTATGTATTTACCTCGACCAGTGAGTTTTATATTTTCATATGTATTACATTATAGTAATTATCACCCTTTTGTTTATGCTTGAAGAACTCCCATAAGCATTTCTTTTTAATAAACCAGGCCTAGTGATAATGAATTCTCTCAGCTTTTGCCTGTTTGGGTAAGACTATTTCTCCATTTCTGAAGGACAAATTTGGTGAGCATAGTACTCTTGGCTAACATTAAAAAAAAAATTTTATTTTAGGTTCGGGGGTACAGGTCAAGATTTGTTACACAGGTGAACTTGTGTCACAGGGGTTTGGTGTGCAGATTATTTCATCGCCCAATACCCAATAGTTATTAATATATCTTCTGCTCCTCTCCCTCCATCCACCCTCCATCCTCAAGTAGACTCATGTCAGCGGTTCTCTTCTTTGTGTTCATGAGTTCTCATTTAGCCCCCCCTTATAAGTGAAAACATGTGGTAGTTCATTTTCTATTCCTGTGTTAGTTGCTACGGATAATGGCCTCCAGCTCCAACCCCCACGTTCCTGCAAAAGGCATGACCTTATTCTTTTTTATGGCTGCATAGTATTCCATGGTGTATACATATCACATTTTCTTTATCCAGTCTGTCACTGATGGGCATTTAGGTTGCTTCCATGAGCTGATAAGTGTTTTTTTTTTGGTTTGTTTTTGGTTTTGTTTTTTTTTTCACCGGTTGATTATATCATCCATATTAGTCTGTTCTCATGCTGCTAATAAAGACATACCCAAGACTGGGTAATTTATAAAGGAAGGAGGTTTAATTGACTCACAGTTCCACATGGCTGGAGAGGCCTCACAATCATGGCAGAGGTGAATGAGGAGCAAAGTCATGTCTTACATGGCAACAGGCAAGTGAGAGCTTGTGCAGAGAAACTACCACTTATAAAACCATCAGATCTTATGAGACTTATTCACTATCATGAGAACATCGTGGGAAAGACCCAGCCCATGATTCAATTACCTCCCACCAGGTCACTCCCACAACATGTGGGAATTATGGGAGCTACAATTCAAGATGAGATTTGGGTCGGGTCATAGCCAAACCATATCATCATCCCATTCTCTCCTGGCCTACAAAATTTCTACTGAGAAGTCCACTGATATTCTAATGGGGATTTCCTTATATATGACTTGATGCTTTTTTCTTGCTCTTGAAAAATTCTTTTTGTCTTTGTTGACATTTTGACTATTATGTGCTTCAGAGAGGATCTTTTTGGGTTGAATCTATTTGGGATTTTTTTCAGCTTCATAGACTTGGATATTCATATCTCTTCCAAGACCTGGGAAATTTTCAGCAATTACTTTATTAAATACATTTTCTGCCCCTTGTCTCCTCTCCCTCTAAAAACTTCCATAGTACAGAATTTGTTCACTAATGGTATCCCATAAGTTCTGTAAACTGTCTTTATATTCTTTCATTCTTTCTTTCATTCTTCAAAAAAAATTTTTTTTGAGACAGGGTCTTGCTCTGTTGTTCAGGCTAGAGTGCAGTGGAGTGATCATGGCTCACTGCAGCCTTGACCTCCCCAGGCTCATGTGATCCTCCCACCTCAGTTTCCTGTGCAGCTGAGACTACAGGCATGTGCCACCATGCCATGCTAACTTTTGTGTTTATTTGTAGAGATGGAGTCTTGCATGTTGTCCAGGCTGGTCTTGAACTTCTAGGTTTAAGCAACTTGCCTACCTTAGTCTCCCAAAGTGCCAAGATGACAGGCATGAGTCACTCTGCCCAGCGCTCTTTTTCATTCTCTTTTTCCTTCTGATTGAGTCATTTCAATAGAACAGTCTTCCGGTTCAGATTATTTCTTCTTTCCCATCTAGTCTGCTGTTGAAGTTCTCAACTATACATTTTTATTTCATTGATTGAATTCCTTAACCTCAAGATTTACATATTTTTAATCTCTCTTTTTGTTGAGTTTCTTATTCAGATTATAAATTGTGTTCCTGATTTCCATGAATTGTCTATTTGTGTTTTCTTATATGTCACTGAGTTATGTTAACATTACTGTTCTCATGCTGCTAATAAAGACATACCCAAGACTGGGTAATTTATAAAGGAATTATAATTATATAGATATATATAATTATATAAATATTTATATAATTATATATATCAATTATATTTATATAATTATATATATATATAAAATTGAATTCCTTGTTAGGCAATTCGTTAATTTAATTTCCACTGGATTGGGGGTTAGTTACTGGAGAATTATTGTGTTCCTTTGGTGGTGTCATGTTTCCTTAATTTTTCATGTTCCTTTTGTCCTTGTATTGGTGTCTGTACATCTTGTGGTACAGTCTCTTCTCAAACTTTACAGAGTGGCTTTCATAGGGGACAACTTTCAGTTGCAGATGGGCCTGAGGGTGCTGATTGAGCAGGACACAGTGGTTCTGGTTTCATGTGGTACTGTCTCTATACAGCTTCTTCAGTTTATAATCTACATCAGTGATGACTGCAGTTGCTTCAGTATTATAGGCTGAGGAGTCTGTGGCAGTGACAGTGGCTATGTATATTATTAGGGCATGGGCTTTATGAATCCTCCTATTCTCATCTTTCTCACAGAGGGGAGACTTGGAATTGCTCTTGGTTTTGGGTATGACCTTGCTCACAGGAAGCCACAGTGGCAATGGAATTCAGGGCACTGGTGCTTGGAGCAGCTGTGGAGTTGGGTTCCTGGGCCCTGGGTCTTATGAAACTACTCCACCACCTGGGACTTGAGGTACAGGTTTACACTCCAAGGTACAAGTGAACACAGTTTCCCCACTAAGTTGGGGTATATAGCTCAGGCCTCGGGGGCTGGAATCTAGCTGTTGTTCTGACTCTGGGGGTGGGGGCAAGGCACAGATCTGGTTGGGCTCTAAGAATGAAGGAGTGCTCTCACAGCCCACCTGGCCCCATGGAGCAGGGAACAGCTGCAATTTAGGACCTGGAGCCAACAAGGCATGAGGTACCACACAATGGTAACTCTGGCCAGTGAGACACAGCAGTAGCCCAGGCTCTATGAGGCTAGGTACAGCAGCAGCAAGGACCTAGAGATGCCAAGATGCCACTGTGGCTTAGGCCTCAGGGAACAGGGAACAACACATCAATGACTACACTCCTACAAAGGCAGAGTGCCTCAGCAGCTTGGGCTGGTGGCGGCTGGTCCAGTTTTAGGTAGACAGGGCATTGTGGCTGCTTGGCTTGGAGCGTGGGGTGGCACAGTTCAGTCAAGGTTCTGGATTCCCTAGGACCCAAAGTGAAACATCTGCTCAGCCCCAGAATGTGGTGCTACATGTGCCAGCGGAGCCTTCAGATCCCTTAAGTTAGGGTGCCATGTCAGCTGTGGTGCAAGGAGGTGCAACTCCTCTGGTGTATTGGGCTTAGTGTCCCCAAGGGGCATTGTGCCACCTCAGTGTGGCAATGGGGGTGTGGCTTCTCTGGTAGTTCAAGGCTTTGGGTCTCTGGGGGTTGGGGGGCCATTTCTGCTTGGCCCTATGGGTAGGGTGCAGTAGTGACTGAGATGGGATGGATGGAGTGGCTCTGTGGTAGCTTGGTTTAGAGGGTAGAACATAGCTGCATCTCTATTTGTGGATGGAGTGCTATAAGGCGAGCATGATTTAGTGGCAGCTAAGCCTCAGGGACAGAGGGATGCAATGTCTACTAGTCTCTGGAGCAGGACACACTCTAACAGGGGCTCTGGTTCCAAGATAGCACAGAGCAGTAACAGCATGGGCCATGCTGGGGGTGGGGGGTACTGAGCTCAGTGTTGGCTTCTTCTGTGGAGGTAGCTCAGTGAATGAACTCTGGGAAGTTTCCTCAGCTGTGCTCCGAGCCTGTGGACTGCAGTCATTTCCAGTAGGGAAGATTGTATGTGTCCACAGGGTTGACAGTAGCTGCTGGGGTTGTTTTGTTTACGTTTTCCCCACAGGGGAAACCAGTCCCTTCTGGTTTTGAGCTAATCTTGAGTTGGGAGATGGGGTGGTGAAGGCAGGTGTTTGCTCACCATCTCTATGTGGAAATCTTGGGTTTCTGTGCTCAACAGGATTTCTGCTGCTCTTTTTGCTATTCTCCAGTGCTTTAGTTATTTTGGTTGAAAAGTGATTATTTATTGTTTTGGTGTTTTTGTTGGTGAAGAGTGCTAGGAGCTTCTAGTTGACCATCTTGCTGATGTCACTTCTTGGGGAAGGACTTCTTGATAAATATGAATAAACATTATTATGAATATTAATAAAATACTCTAGAAATTTACATTCTCATTAGCATATATCTCATGCTTCTTTTGATAACATTGAATATTATCATTTAAAGATGTTTACTTTTTGGATAGATACAATGCTTTTAGGGTTCATTTTAATAAGTCACTAATAAGATTAAACTTGTTAATGTATTTAATGACAATATGTGTATTTTCATATATAAATCACTGATTGACTTACTTGCTAGTATTGCTATTGGATTTTCATGTGATTGAGCCCAGTAGTATGGTGGAATAATTCTTAGGTAAAGAAATAATCTCTTTGCGAGGCCGAGGAAGGCAGATTACCTGAGGTCAGGAGTTCAAGACCAGCCTGGTCAACATGGTGAAACTCTGTCTCTACTAAAAAAAAATACAACAATTAGCCAGGCGCAGTGGCTGACACTTGTAATCCCAGCTACTCGGGAGGCTGAGGCAGGAGAATTGCTTAAACCCGGGAGGCGGAGACTGTGGTGAGCCGAGATCATGCCACAACACTCTATCCAGCCCGGTCGACAGAAAAAAAAAAAAACAAAAAAGAAATAATCTAAAACTGGAAGAGGATAAGTTTCTTTAACTGCACTAGTTTCCTTAGATTTGGGTATTTGCATATAGTTTACTCAAATGTGAGTAGCTGCATAGAGTTTGCACCTTAGAGCTTTCACACAGGTAGCTGATGGAGCTTTGTGGATGGTTTCCTAATGCCAGAGATGGATCAATAATCATTTAATGAATGAAGGAATGCTCAGGAAGAAAAAGGTCAGGCTGCATCTCCAAAGTGTATTGCCTATGACAATAGCTAATATTTATTGACTGCTTACAGTGCTTATTGAATTATTTACAAGAATTGTCTTATTTAATTTTTCCCAAATGCAAAGAGGTAGGTGTGTCATTATCCTCAATTGATAGATGGGGAACTGAGGCTAAGGAAAGATAAATAACTTGCATAAGATCTTAAAGGTAGTGAGTGGTGGAGCCAGTTCATTCTGCCTTCAACCCAAACTCTTAATCACGTAGTGAGGCAGCAGTAGGCTAAACCAGAAGTGAGTGCATGCCGTCTCCCATGTGGAGGCACTGCTGGCATTTTGCCATCCTGTCTCCTTGTTCAGAAGCTTGATGATCCAGGTGGAAGGGCAGACGATGTTCAGAGTCTACTAGGTGGAGGCTGACAGTTTTTGAAAATGGTGCTTTGAAGGGGACTGGGATAATGCAGATTGTGAAGGGAAATGCTTCACTTGTTAGGGTTCTGCCAGGATAATTAATGGTCTCAGTGCTTTAAAGCATTCTTTCTTGTCTTTCAGAGACTCTTGGGACTCTTCCAATCTTGACGACTGTAGTGCACACAGAATCGTGTATTTTAAGGGTTTAGGGCAGCCAGGTTGGGGCAACCTCATAAAGCATGTTGGAATGAGGGAAAGGATAATTCCCCTGGAGTCATGTACAAGAACTTCCACAGAAGCAATAGTCTCTTTGATTATTTTTTTTCCATAGCTGGTGAAAAGAATTCTGTGTTAGAGTTAAGCATGTGGTTGAACTGCTATTGAAAATATGCTAAGCCACAGTAAATAACTTGGGTTAGATATGTAGAAACAGTCTGTCTGGTTTCTAAGCTCTTTGTAACAGCTAGTTTATCATTATACTGCATGGGGCATATATGTGTTTATGGCAGATCTGAAATATCTTTGTGTGGCAAATGAAGGGTAGCGTATTAAAAAGGAAAGGGGTGTGAATCAGGGATGTAATGAAGAGATTATTCTTGCTCGAAGCAATATACTGAAAGCAGCAAAGAATAAATCTTTCTTTGCAAATACATTTGGAATACTTTAAGCATGTTACTTGTGTCTTTTGAATTCTTCTATATAGCATCTACTTTTTCATCATCTAAAAATGTGTTAGCTCTGCTCAAGTCTGGATGTGGCTTAGATTTACTGCTAGTGTTTTGAATTGTTTAGTCTCCTAATTCATCGCACCATGTAAAAGCAACTCTCTAAGTTTGCTAAGGGATAATTGACTTGCCACTCTAGTGAGCCTGGGAGAAGACTAGTTTTCAATACAAACTTTTCATTTAATTTAAGTATATTTTCCCAAGTCTGTCTATTTTTATGAATGTACTTAATATATCTGTGTCTCTTCTTAGATTGGCTCTAACAAGCTTAAACTGTGCTCATTTGACTGTTCTGTACCCACTATCATCCATTCTGTCCAGAGAAACTCTTAATACATGCTTCTGGCAACTAGTTAATTGGCTCCTACAGGCTCACTACTTTCACAGCCTGCCCTTTCCAGTTTAGCTTTTCCCTGCCGTGCTCTGTGTTTATACTCCGTGGGTATGACACAAGAGGCCCCTATGAGTGTGACACAAGAGGCCTGTCTGTTGGGCAGAGGCCCATTGAGACAGATTTCTAAGATGTTGTTTTTAAATAGCTAGCAGTTATTGAGTGCTAACTATATTCCAGGCACTGGACTAAAATTTACGTGCATTATCTCATTTAATCCTCATAATACCTATGAGGTTGGTATTATTAATATAGTTTATTAGACAGGAACACTGAAGGTCAGAGAGAAGTGACCTTGCCTAAGGTCACTCTTTGGAAGTGTCATCGGTCAGTGTAATGCTTACCGTCAGCCAGAATCTGAAGCTCTTTACTTTGACTCCAAAGCCTTGCTCTCTGGGATGGAATCGGGTGGGGAATCCAATGGGGCGTGTTGCCCTGAGGCAAACAAGCAATGAAAATCACAGGGATTGTCCTCAGGAGAGAAGCAAAGAGGTTTCCTCAGTCCTAGGCCAATATTCTATGCTGCAAAGATCCTGCATGTAGGATATAGTGATGTGAATGGGTGTTGCCGCTCCTGGATCTGAGAATTCAGAGCAGAGATCAACATTCCCTAATATGCCAAGTCCAGAATAAGTATTTTGGGTACCCAAAGCTTGGGATTCAGAAAGCACCTGACACCAGCATGTCAATGACTGTTGAATTTTGGAGTCCCTTTGAAATAATTGGTTATTTCTTTGGACAAACAGCAAGGACATAAAATTACATTGTGGCCTTTCTACATTCACTGACTAGAGTGACACCTTTTTTGGTTGTAGCTTTTCATTTGGGGTAATGAGGTAAAATTAATCTCATGATCTCTAAAACAATGCCATCAGCACTTTGACAAGGTTTAATGTGTCTGCAACCTCCATTTCACAAAGGTATGCTTTTGTTCATGCCCAGGATGTGGTCATGGTTGTCTCTCCCTGAGATAGTTGAAGCTGAAGGTAGAATCTCCAGGAAAAGTGAAAAGTGGGCTGACATTTTTTGCTCGTTTTCTTCTGTGCACATCTTCCTGAGTTTTCCTTTCACTGTTTGAGGTGTCTCTTATTAATCTTTGCCACATTTGATATTATATTTTTATTTCCCCAAGTCATAAATATGCTTCATGACAGTGGACTAAACATCTGTTATTCCAAAGCTGAGTGGTTGTTTCTTTTCCTTGAAAGAAAATTTGTGTGAAATATTTTAACTTGAGTTAAACATATCTACTTGCTTTCCTATTTCCCAGTCTTGTATTCACCTGCCTTTTTCTTTAATAGTTTACCTAATTTTCTTCCTCAATAGCATTTCCCACCATTTGTGCCATTTTACAATTAACACAAATATAATGAGGATGATATTTGATCAAAATTGTATTGAGTTCATTTGCTCTGTAGCTTCAGGCAGAGGGAGACAGGAAAGCAGAAAAATATATTGAAAATACAGATTTTAGAGGCGTAATTCCTGAATCCCACCCAAAAGCCAGCATTGCCTCATCCTGCATGTGGAAGATGGCCATTTCACCATTCTATGCCTTAGTTTCCCAACTTGCAAAATAAGACCTTTCTTATTTCTTAGGGATGCTGTGAGGATAATGTGATAGCATATTTGAAAGAACTCTGAGCACTTAGCAGGAAAGACATTGTAATCTGTTGCCTATTATAATGGGTTATAAGGGGACTAGCATAAGGAATAATTTGAGACCACAGTGCCATAAAAATAATTGCATATACTTATTCAACCTGTCTCCTACTCTTCCTTATACATGCCTATTCTATTAGCTCTGTCCTGGAGCGGGTAGAGAGTGTGGAAACACTCCTAGATTGGTTGGCATGGAAACTAACCCCAGAGCATGCTGGGAGCATGCAGGCAGTCCTTGGACCCAGCTGTGTGGCAGGTGTAGCAATACCCCTCCCCCACAAAAATCACTGTGGGACTAAGGAATGTTTAATTTGACTAGGACTAGAATAATAGAAATATAATTGAGTTGTAAATATGCTATTATCCCTTCCCTTAAAAATAAAACACAGCACAGCACTAGAGTACCTTATGGCAAGAGAGACTTTAAATTACCCTTACAAGGCACATCAAACTCTGCCTTATGAAATTATTCAGTTAAAGAAAGACTGACTGGTGCCTATGTATCGACTGCAATAGATGCTTTTAGGAATGTCTACGCATCCTACACCCATACCTTTTATCTGAAAACTTTCTCTCCCCACATAATAATGAATCTCAAACAGCCATGTCAGAGCCACCCTGATTAGATTAGAACTGAACCCAGATGCAAGATGGACCATCAGATTCTCTCTCCCTAGAATTTGCAATTGGAAATGATGGTTTTTTGCAGCCTAGACTATTTGCTTAAACTATACTATGCCCAGGAATTATACCAAAGATTTGTCTGGTGAGTTTTACTGTTGTGTGTGCACAAGTTTATAGCCTCCACTAACTTTTGAACTTGTCAGTAGCAAGAATTTAATTTTATCCATCTGAACCTGCCAGATTGTTATCTTTGACCTTTCAAACAAGAATTGAGAGCTGTGAACCATCTTGGGGGTCTAATCATTCCTTCTGGAAAACTGGTGGCTCCAGTTTAGACATAAAAGTTGTAAGAGTTGTGAAGAAATGAGGTTTAAGTGAGAGTGGTATTTAGTGATTATATTAGTTAGAATCCTGGCAGAAAACAGTTGGCATACTGATTGCGTAATTTTAGAATGTAATAAAGAGGTTATTTTCAAACAGCCTAGTGGAGGAAACCCACAAGGGATAGTGTAATACCCTGGAGCTCATGGGTTTCTGTTACTACTTCTATGCTTGAATGGGAAGGGTTCTGGGAACCAGAACACGAGAAAACAAGAGCACAGAAGAGACAGGAAAAGCACAAGAGGTCTCTGTGGGGACAGGACCTCCCAACAGGAGTGTGAAGCCAGTCCATGTATCTCCACAGGCCTGGAACTGAGGGGATAAATACCTCCCCTGACCTCACTTCTCCACGTCCTCTTCCCCAATTAATCTTCTTCTATTGTTACTCATTGGTTGAACCCAACTGGAAGCTAGAAGACAAGAGAACCTATTGATGCAATTCATGCAACTCAGCCTCCTGGTCAATAAAGCAGTGTGGTAAAGGGTATGGGGTGGATCAGAAGAAGGAAGTGGAGATCTGTGGCATGGTGACCTCCCTTTTCATCCACTCTAAATCAGGGTCTCATCTCTTCCTACATTGGCCAGCACCTCTTGCCAGGTCTGATCATGTGACTCCCCAGCTGCCTCTGTCTTCACCTGAGACTAATTTCCATCCCTGACACTTGCACTCATTGAACTAGTTGCACTTTGTCTTCATGACTCTTTATATTTGTAGGTACCATATACTCTGCCAGGAATGCTTTTTGCAGCCTCTGACCACCTGTCAAACTTCTAATCAGCTTTCACAAACTAAAGTTTGTTTTTCTTTGAAGTTTTCTGGTTTCATCCCAGTAGAATTGGGCACTTTCTTTACTGTCATCCAAGATCATTCTCCACCTTCCTATTTTCACACATGCTGCAGAACAATGTTAACACTGATTTATGTCTCTCCCTCTTCTGCATGTCTTTGGTGTTTTCTGTGTCTGTTGCACTCCATTTGGTGTCTGTAGCACTTAGTGGAGTGCCTGGCAAAGAGTTGATGCTCAGTCAGTGCTCAATAAATAAACAGGGTTTTTTTTTTTTTTTCTTTTTTTTTTTTCTGTTTTCAATCATGCCTGTCTCCTGGCTTCTTCCACATTTCCACATCTTCCAGATTAATCTTTCAAAATTCAATCTCACTGTGATCCTCTCATTCCTAGATCTCTCTAGTGGTTTCCTTCTGAGTGCAGAACGATGTGTAAGCTCTCCAGTCTATCCACAAAACCCTTCACCACAGGGCCTCTGCCTGTGTTTCAGCCTCATCTACTACCACTGCTCCTCCCTGGCTCTCTTCCTGCATCTCTCATCCCCATTCCAAGTCCTATGGAACTCCTGAGCATTTCCTAGCAGCTATACTTTCCCATATTTTGTCACATTTGCATCTGTTCATCCTGCTGTCTGGAATGGCTTCTCCAGTACTCTCCAACAACACTTGCCTCTCCTCCACCCTCTCCCCCTAGCTCTTCTTCATTGGCAAAGTCCTATTTTTTAAAGACTTAGTTTACATGGCATTTCCTCTGTGAAATTTTCTTAAAAGCTCTTTCTTGCAACACAACAAAGTTAGCTACTTTCTTTAACCTCTATGAAATTTCTTTCACGTTGTGTTGAAATGATTTGCTTATTGATGTGTTGCAATTGTCTTTTTTATTTCCAGAATCGAACACAGAGTCTGACACATACCATATGACTAATAATTGTGTCTTGAATGACTATATGAACGAATGAATCAAACCTGAGTCCTGTGATTCCCTAAACTATACAGAGAACAACTGTCTCCCTCTTTCTCTGGTTATTTCTATTCAACATGTGAAATCCTGCTTGTCTGGGGCACACAGGTAGATCAAGCCCACATGGGACATGGCCAATAGGATGTAAATAGAAGTGTAGGAAACTTCAGGGCAGTGTCCTTAAAGGGAAAACTAGTGGCTTTCTCCATTCTTTTCTTCTTTCTGCTGGCTTTGCTGTGGATATGTGGGATGCAGCTCTAACAGTCATTTTGGAGCATAAGTCAGAAACTGCACGCTGAGAGCGGTCAGACAACAAGCTGGGGAGCCTAGATCTCTGATGATCGTGAAGCTGCCGTATCACCGACAGATGACCTATGCAGACTTTTAAGTGAGAGAGAAATAAAATTTTATGTTGTTTACGCCATGGTTACTTTGAGGTTCCTGTCATCTGCAATTAAATCCAATCCTAATTAATATATCTACTAAATCATTTTTATTGGCTAACCCAAAGTTCAAAGTCATGAAAATTGGCAAATCATGTCTTTTTCACTACTTACTGTTCTTGCTGAGTTTTCTTTGTAACTTTTCAAATCAGCTTTTAGGGGGACTTATGAACAGGACTTTTTAGATAAGCAAGGACATTACTTTTACTTTGTGAACAGACTTATACCGTATTCAGCTTCAGAATTCCATCTTACTGTGACAACCGACTTCCCATTGACAGCATCTATACATCAGCATCTCTGAAATGCTCAACAGAGTTAGGTCTGTGCTGCCAAAGAGTGTTTCATGTTGCTCCCAGTGGAGGATGCTGCCTTTATTACCATGGGTGGGACCACTTTACATTTGCATATTTATCTCAGTGATATTTACCGTTTGTTCAAGTCAGTACCCACAATCCCCCCTCCAGTGCCGTTTGACCTGGCTCTTATGACATATGCATTCAATGCCTTGTAGTTTCTTGTTCTTGCTTTTCAGCATTATTTTAATTTCTTTGTCTTGGTTCCCTCCTCAACAGTCAGTGGATGAGCAACAGTTCAGGAAAAGAGAATCATTATCCACCCTCTCTGACAGAGCTCAGCTTACTCTGTGAATTGGGATTTTTGTATTAAAAAAGCTGAAGAGATTTTTGATTAGATGGATTTTTCTGGGAATTTTCCATGAGGATTCAGCAGCCTGTGGTTATGTTCTGCACCTATTAAAAATGGAGTTGTAAAACTGATGTGTATGTAATCTCTTTTCAGGTTTCCATGGCAACAGTGGCATCAATTCAGTGAGTAGCTTTTCCATTCTTCCTTCAAGACTTTCAGCCTGTAGAATTGTTTCAGAAAAAGACAAGCTGCTCTTCCTTTAAAAAATAATATATGCATTTAGATTCGTTCTGATGAGACAGTTATGATTCTAGGAATATTCCCAGGATGGGAGTCCAATAAGTAAGCGGTTTTACTATTAACAAGCTGTGTGACTTTGGGCAAGTCAGTTATCCTCTATAAACCTCAATTTCCTCATCTATAAACTACGAACAAAAACAGCATCTACACAACAGGGTTGTGGGAAGACTAAATAAAAAAGAGGTAGATGAACTGGTTAGCACAATTCATGGGTTATGGTAATTATTAATAAGTATCCTGAATCAACATTTAGCCAGTTGTAATATCATGTTAGGTTGTATACCTTCAATATGAACATAGTAGATATGATACTTTAAATATCAGCAGCTGTGCACATGCCTTATCAAGTGTGATATTGGCAATTTGTGTTTTCTCTTTTTTCCTAACTGGGGGTTTGTATCTTTATGTTTAAAGGGAATAATTTGTAAACAATATGTATTGGGCTTTTATGTTTTTTCATCCAGTAAGAAAAGCTTTGCCTTTAACTGGAGTGTTTGCTCTATTTACATTTAATGTAATTATTGATATGATTGGGCATAAGTCCACTTGTTTTCTGTTTGTTCCTTTTGTTCTTTCTTTTGTCCTTCTTTCCTGTCTTATTTTAGCTTAACAAACTACTAGTTAGTAGATGATGCTTGGAAGATGGTGTAATAGGAATCACTAGGAATCCTCATCTACACAGTTGCGTTAGAATCTGTATCTATTTTGATACAGATTCTGTGGAAGGCTTGCAACTTTTAGGTGAATTCTTGGAAAGTAATGTACACAGTTATGTAGCCACCATCACAATGAGGACATAGAACATTTCTATTACCCTGAAATGTTCTCTCTTGCATGTTTGCCGTCAATTCCCTCCTGCCACTCCCAGGTCCTGGTAAGTACTGGCCTGTTTCTGTCATTTTAATCTTTGCCTATTTAATAACATCATATAGAGTAGGCCATTCATATCCACAGATTCTTCATCTGCAGAGTTGACCAACTGTGGATTGAAAATATGGGAGAAAAAACAATAAAATTAGCAATAAAAATAATATAAATGAAAATACAGTATAACAGCTATTTACATAGCACTTACATTCTATTAGGCATTATAAGTAATCTAGAGATGATTTAAAGTATATGGGAGGATGTCCATAGGTTATATGAAAATACTAGGCAATTTTATATAAGGGAGTCAAGCATCCATGGATTTTGGTATTTTGGGGGGTCCTGGAAACAATCCCCTATGGATACTGAGGGGCAACTATACATGGAATTGAACGGAAGAGTGTTCTGTTTGGCTTCTTTCATTTGCTTAGCATTATGCCTCTGAGATGCATCTATATTCTGACATGTGTCAGTAGTTACTTTTATTACATTGTTGAGTAATACGCTGGTATATGTGTGTGCATATACACATATATGTGTATAAACATAGCTCAATTTATCCATTCACCAGTTGATGGATATTTGGTTCCAGTTTGAGGCTATTAGGAATAAAGCTATTGTGAACAATCATGTACAAGTCTTAATGTGGAATATATGTTTTAATTTGGGGGGAGTGAGATTGTTAGGTTTTATGGCAAGTTTATTTAAATTGTATAGAAAACCACAAATTGTTTTCCAAAGTAGTTGTACTTTTATATTTCCAGTGTAAGTTCTAGTCACTCCACATCTTCACACACATTTGATGTTGTCAGTCTATTTCACTGTTGGTATTGGCTTTATTGCTTTTATATGTTTGTTTCAGTTTTTAAGTAATTGCTTTTATGCTTACAATATGCATCTTTAACTTATCGCTGTCTACTTTAAAGTAATATACAACTTCACATGTAAAAACTATAAAACATGATGCTTCTGCCCTTCCCATTCTTTGCTTCATTATTGTCATACTTTTTACTTCTGTTACAAACTCCACAATATATTGTTACTATTTTTGCTTTAAGCAGTCAGTTATGTTTTAAGAAGGTTAAAAATGAAGAAAATGCTCTTAAATTTGCCCACTCACATTTTTAGCAATTATAGTGGTTTTCAATCTTTTGCGTAATTCCAGATTTCCATCTCCTATAATTTTTCTTCTCTTTGAAGAACTACCTTTAATATTTTTTATAGCATGAATCTGTTGGTGATAATTCTTTCAGCTATTGCTTGTCTGAAAAAGTCTTTATTTCACCTTTCAGCTCAAAGGTATTTTTACTGAATAAGTAATTCTGATTTGGCAGCTCTCTGTCTCTTCCCTCCTCCCCTTCCTAACTGCCATTACTTTAAAGATCTGTCTCTATTCTCTTCTGGCTTGCAATGTTTTTGAAGAGAAGTCAGCTGTCATTCTTGTCTCTGTTCCTTGGAATATATGTCTTTTTTTCTCTGGGTTCTTTTAAGATTTTAGTTTTATAACTGATTTTCAGGATTTTATTATAATGTCACTTGAAATAGTATCCTTTACATTTATTTCACTTGGGTCCCGTTGATCTTCTTGGAACTATGGATTTACAGTTCTTATCAAATATTAAACATTTTGGCAATACTTTGTTCAAACATTTTTCTTTTCTGACCCCTCTTCTCCTTCTGGGAATACAGTTACAAGCAGTTAAATCGTGTAATATTGTCCTACAGGTCACACAGGCTCTATTTTTTTCAGTCATTTTCCCTCTCTGTGCTTCATTTTGGATACTTTCTATTGCTGTGTCTTCAGGTTCACTGATATTTTCCTTTGTAATTAATCTGCTGTTAATCCCAACAGGTTTTTCTCTATCATCTGCTTGAACATATGGAACATATTTAAAATAACCGTTTGAATGTCTTTATTTAATGGTTCCATCATGTATGTCATTTCTGGAGCTGATTTTATTGGCTGATTTTTCTTTTGGTCATGCATCATCTTTTCCAACTTGTTTACATGCCTGACAGTTTTGGATTGGATCCTGTGCCTTGTGAATTTTAGATTTTTGGTTGCTAAATTTTGTTGCTTTTCTTTAAATAGTGTTGGATTTTCTTCTGCTGTATATTTAAATTATGTGAAATCAGCTGGATGCTTTCAAACTGTGCTTTTGAAATTTTTAGCATAGGTTTAGAGTACCTTAATTTAGCAGATGTTAGCCCCACTATTGAGGTTTCTGAAAGTTCTGTCTGATATCCATCTGTCAGGAAGTCTTTCCACTCTGGTTTGTGGAAATAGCAACAATTTCCAGCCTTGTATGAGCTCTGGAAATTGTTCTGCCCACTTCTATGCAGTGGTTTGTTTCCTAACCTCAGATAGTTTCCTATCAGTACTCATCAAGAGTCTTAAGTGAATCTTTCTGCAGATTTCTGAATTTTTTTCTCTATGTATATTACTCCTCTCTAATATTCTAACCCACCAATTCTAGCCATGTTGGTCTCCTGAAACTCCAATTTCTGCCTCCTAAACTTGGTAAAATTTTAGGCTCTGTCTGGGTTCTCTCTCCCTGCACTGCGTCCTGGAAACTACTGCCAGGTTATAAGCTGGTGCAACTGCAGGGCTCATCTTTATTTGCTCTTTTCTGGGATTGTATCCCTGTGATACCGCTTGTCTAATTTCTGAAAATTATTATTTCATATATTTTGCTCGGTTTTCTAATAGTTCTTGGCTGGAAGGTAAATCTGGTCCCTATTATTTCCTCATGACTGGAGAGTAAATGTCATTGCCAGTTTTCTTTCTTTCTTTCTTTTAAATTTGAGCCATTCTATTAGGTGTGTATTAGTATTTTATTGTGATTTTTAATGTGCATTTCTCTGAAAACTATGTTGAGCATCTTCTTATATGCTCATTTGTCATTATTTTATCTCTTTTGATAAAGTATGTCTTCAAAGCTTTCACCCAGTTTTAAAAATCTTAAATTGTAAAATTTCTTTATATATTCTGACTAGTAGGCTTTTATCAGGCATTTGCTTTGCAAGTTTTTTTCTCCCAGTCTTTGGTATGACTTTTCACTTTTTTTTAGCAGTGATTGTCAAAGAGCAAAATACTTAAAATTTGGTGAAGTTTAATATATCAATTTTTTTCTTTTATAAGATTCATGCTTTTGTAGTTTGTCTAAGAACTCTTTGCTTAAACCTAGGTCAAAAAGCTTTGCTCCTATGTTTTCTTCAAGAGATTTTATAAATTAGTTTCTACGTTTACATCTATGATTCATTTCAAGTTGTTTTTTGTGTATAATCTGAAATAAGCATTAAGGTTTATTTTTCCCATAGAGATATTAGTTGTGCCAGTCAGTTGTTATAAAGGCTATCTTTACATTGTTGAGTTATTTTGACAATTTGTCAAAAGTCAGAATATCTCATTTTCCCACTCACTCTCATGCCTGCCTGCCTTTCTCTTTTTCTCCTTAGCCCTCACTTCTCTCCATTCATCTGTCCCTCCATCCATCCATTTATCTATTCATCCATCTACTCACCACTCACCCATCCATTCACCCACCTGCCTATCTTCCCTCTTGGTCTAGAAAAAGTTGAAATCTTCACATCAGAATGCTCAGCTTTTAAAGACAGAAAACCTTTAACCCTGATATTTCCGTAACCGGTAGAGGAAGTAGATCATGTGACTTCTAACGTCTATCATGTGTTTAAAAAACCACTCAGATAATTTTACTGGGTGGTTGCTTAAGCCCCTAAACAGTAGTTTCCTTTTATCGAGAAACTTTAAAAATATTAAAATGTCATACTATAGCCTAAAAGGCAAAAAGATGGAAGTCAAGACTTATTATTCAATGCAAAATAATGCCAAATGAATTTAGACTTGTGGAGTGATCTGGAAAGGGAAAGTCCATGTGAAATCCATATCGTTTTATAATTACCTTTTGGAAAAGTATTTCCTCGGAGATAGTTTGAAATTTTCTATAAAAACCTTTTTGACAGTTTGAAGGATCATTATTTTAAAAAATTGTTATACTTCACTAGCATTCATTTTTCTCTGAAGGTTTACTGCCCTTAATTGCGCATTAAACTCTATCAACTTTAAGTATCAAAAGGGGAAGGGGGAAAACACCCATCTGGAGTTTGTTTCTGTTGGAAGCAAGATTTCTAATTGCACTTGGTTGTACTCTTGCTAACTCTATTGTTCATTCAAAGGTTTTCTGTTTATAAAATAAACATAATATTAGAATATTGTGTCTAGCCTTTTATTTGAAGGAGTTTATAGTTTGAAAAAAAAAAACAATTTTTTGCCCATTATCTTATTGAACCTCATAACATTCATCCATTCATTAGAAAAATATTTATTGAGTGTCAATATTCTACTAGGCACTGAAAGTACAATGGTGAAAAAGATGATTTTAAATGTTGTTTATATGAGGATGTTTGCTAAATGTATATCTCTAGCCTGTCTATCTTCTCTTGAAATTCTGAGTTCTGAACATGTTCACCATTTACTGTTGGATTTCTAATATGTATTTCAAAATTAGTTTATAGGTCTAAAACCAAACTCTTCATCCTTGGCTTCACCCTTATTCTCTCCTAATCTTTCCATCTGTTCATTTGTTCAGGCTACAGCCTGGGAGACATTGCTAATTCTCTCTCCTCCCCACTCCACATTCAATCTATCAGGAGATCTTGGAATCAAAGTTTGTGTGCACACTGCCACTGCCATCACACCACCCAAATCACCCTCATTTCTTGGCTGGATCACTGCTCTAATCTCACACTGCTTCCAGCAAAGCTCATCTTCAATCTTTTCTTCTCATAGCAGGCACAGTAGAACCAGCCAGTCTTTTCATCTCAGTCAGAATGAAACCAAAAGTCTGTACTATGATCTATTCATTCTGTTCTCTTCATTTCCTCCACCTGTGCACCAGCCATACTGCCCTTGGAACAACCAAACAGGGCCTTTTCCCTTGGGGGTTGCCACTTTCTGGAATACCCCAGCTCCAGGTCTTGCTTCTTCACTTTCTTCAAGTCCTGTTAAAATGTTATGTACTCAGCGGCCTTCCCTGGCCACCCTGTATAAATTTCACCACCTACCCTGTATGATCCCATTTAATTCCCATATCTATTTCTTCAAAACACCTATTGCCACTAGACATGTTACAAAGTGATTTGTTTATTTGCTTATTTCAAGGCTTATTTGCTTATTTCCAGGCCTGACTTCTCTATCTAAAAACAAGGACTGCATCTCCTTACTTTACTTACTAATGTATCCCCAGGGCACAGGATGGTATCTAGTACTGAGAAGTCACTAAACAATATTTGTTAAATGAATTCATAAAGAAATAAAAGTTTCTTACGCTCATAATTTTTATACTCTAACTGGGGGAGACAGGCAACACATAAAAAAGCAGGATTTAGGGAAGAAATTAGAACTTGGTGATGTGACAGGGAGCAGCTAGGTGTTGGAGGGAGACGCTTTAGATAGGATACTTCTATGAGAGGAGACGCTTAAAGCAGAATCTGAATAACAGGAAAAAGCCAGCCTTGCAGCATTTTCATTTTATGGATCAGAAAACTGAAGCTACAAGAAGCCATGTGCTTTTTGCATCTGTTGAATAGTAGAAGTGAGTTTATAAACCTAAACTCTGACCACTATTTGTTGTTCTTTCGTGTTAAACTTCAAAGCTTTCACAACTAAAATGACTAAAATGCCATACTTATTTAAAAAAAAAAAAAAAAAAGCCAGAAAAACCATCCAGCCTATCTCTCTGCTAACTTTAGGGCAAGAGTCACCACCCAGTCTAGGCTGATTGGCAGCTGGCCACAAGGAGACAGTTGGAAAATATATTTAGTTTTTCCTGTTTCATTTTATGCTTAACCTTTGTGTTTTAAAACGAATGAGCATGGAGCTCAGCCCTAGAAAAAAAGAAAGTCCGCAATTGTTCTCATTCAGACAGCTACTTCTTAAAAGTCATTTCTCTTCAGTCCGTGAAATACTCCCAGAGGAGTGACCTCCTTCAGTTGCACAGTGCTGAGCTTGTCTTCGTGTTTCTGGAATGCTGCTCCAGGATTTCTTTTTCAAATGGTCAAGTCATGCTGGTTGTTCTCAAGTCCTCAGAGCACTGTCTGTCTTTTTTTCCCCCCTTTCAAACAGAGAGAGCAATGCAAGACTGAATCCTCCCTGGTTTCATTCCTAATTCCTGCAGCAAATGGTAATCCTGCCTTGGGACACTGAGGCTCCCCTTTGCTTTGCAAATAGTCTGTGAGCCTTTAGGAAAGCATGATTGATAACACGGTTTTTAAAAAAGGAAAAGGAAAAAAATACCTACTGAGATGACTAGGCTTGAGGCCTAGATTGGAATGCACCCAACAGTACAAAACCTTGAAAAGCAGAAGCAAAAATTCAAACATTTGCCGACCCCAGTGCTTAGTAATTTACCACCTTACCACCTCATGTTTTCTTTCTCTAGTTTGCATTTTTATATGCATGACTTAAGTAATTCCTAGGCTCATTTCCAATGATACAATGCAGAAAACAGGCTGGGAGAGAATCAGGCAAGGAACACACAATTCCTAGTGTAAGAAATGAGTTTCAGAATGAACACAGAGAAAAGGACATTCTTTTTTTCTCTTTCTTTCTTTTATTCTGTTTTTGTTGTTGCTATTCAAAAATAAGAAAAGTTGAAGATTGGTTGGTGCAATGTTTTAGTCAGGGGTTCTCCAGAGAGACAGAAATAATAGAATATATAAAGAGAGAGAGATGTATGAAAAGGGATTTATTTGTGGAATTAGCTCCCTCAATTATAGAGGCTGAGAAGTCCCACAATAGGCTGTTCATAAGCTGGAGAACAAGGGAAGATGGTAGCATGGATCAGTCTAAAGTCCAAAAGCCTTAGAACCTGGAGTTCTGACACCGAAGGGCAGGAAAAGAAAGATGTTCCAGCTCCAGGGGACAGAGCCTCATTAAGAGAGTCTTATGAAGACTAGGTTTAAGGTATTATTAAGAAAAGAGATTAATAAGGACTCTCCCTGTGAGAAACAGAGATGGATGTATATTAGAATTAGAGGAACAGGAAATGGTTAGTTAGGAAGCCCAGCTGAGAATGTTCTAAGGCACAAAGATAAAAGGAGAGTGTTGGGGCTGGGCGCGGTGGCTCACGCCTGTAATCCCAGCACTTTGGAAGGCCGAGGCAGGTGGATCACGAGGTCAGGAGATCAAGACCATCCTGGCTAACACGGTGAAACCCCATCTCTACTAAAAATACAACAAAAAAAATTAGCCGGGCGTGGTGGCGGGCGCCTGTAGTCCCAGCAACTCAGGAGGCTGAGACAGGAGAATGGTGTGAACTCGGGAGGCGGAACTTGCAGTGAGCCGAGATCATGCCACTGCACTCCAGCCTGGGCGACAGAGCAAGACTCCATCTCAAATAAATAAATAAATATTTGAAAAAGGAGAGTGTTGGGTAATCACTCGACACCTCAGGGCCTAAGATGCTGGTGGGAAGGGAAAGAACAGGGGAGCTGAACATACAGAGATTCAGTGTGGAAGTGTGTGTGTGTGTGTTGTGTGTGGTGTGGTGTGTGTGGTGTCTGGTGTGTGTGTGGTGTCTGGTGTGTCTGCGTGTGTGGTATCTGTGTGTGTGTGTGTGGTTATGGGGAAGGGCCACTATATATGAAATTGCAGGGCAAGTGTATGAGACTCAATTGGCTTTGCTGATGGGGGTGGGGACTGCAGGTGGGCCTTTTGGCATTCCTGAAATAATGGCACTATTTCTGCTTGATGGAAATAATTTAGTGAAAGCACATGATTGCTACATGCAATTAGGAGTTGGAATAAAACATGATTGCCGTTTTCATGTTTGTATGTGTGGGATTATATTATAATTAAATGGAATAGTAACAAGAGTTGTGTGTAAATTATATTCCTGGCTTGCATGAAGGATAGAAACTGGCAGAAATAGGCCAGGAGCAGTGGAGGCTATTGGGCTATTTGTTCCAGGAAATTCTGACAACTCACTGGGAAGCTGAAACTCCTGGGGACTTGGCTGTTCAGGTAAGGAAACAACCACGATCTTGGCTTTGACTCACGAAGGGATGACACTCTTACAGTGATGGAGAAGCATGAGCTCCTATGACTAGATTGAGAGAATTTTTGGAAGAGGATTATCTTGTCGATATCAGACTATGCTTTGCCTAACACAGTTTCCCCAGTGAGAGCTCTGTTCCTTTGGCATATAGATTTGATCAGGGTGACAATGTTCACTCACATCCCTATCAGCTAATGATATTCTCACATTAGTCTTTTTTTTTTCTTGCTGTCTTTCTTTAACTTGAAGCCGAGGAATAACTAGCTAATTGCTCCTCATTACTTGTTAACTGTTATTAGCCTAAGTAACTTGGGTCTCAGGGTGTGAGCATGAGAATCCAAAATCCACAATAGGTAGGTTTATGGTTAACATCTGGGGCATCATGATGTTATTAAACCAGAGAAAGGACCCAGTAAGAATATGATTTGGGGAACAGACATGTGGAATTTGAAGTACCAACAGAACATCCAAATTGCAGTGTCCAGGAGATGTGGTATATCCTTATGTAGAGCTCAAGAAATAAAAATGGATGGGGGGTTGAGATTTTGGACTCATCTGCATATTTGAGTGATGAATCCAAGCCATAGAAGTGAATGAAAAAACCAGAATGGATGGAGAAAATAAGAAACTGGTTAAAGATAAATCACTGGGTAACACCAGTGTTAAGGGTGAGTGGAGCCAGAGGATCTCAAAAACAGAAAGTGCTATGAACTAAATACTTGTGCCCCACCTCACCTAAAATTCATTTGTTGAAACTGGATCCCCAGTGTGATGGTATTTGGGGCTGGGACCTTTGGGATGTAAGTAGGTCATGAGGGTGGAGCCCTCATGGATGGGATTAGTGCCCTTAGAAGAACAGGCCAGAGAGCTAGCTCGCTTTCTTTCTGTCATGTGAGGACACAAGACATTGATAGTCTGCAACCTAGAAGAGGACCCTCATGAGAAACAACCATGCTGGCACTCTGATCTCAGACTTCCAGTCTCCAGAATTATGGAAAATAGATTCTGCAGTACTTCGTCATATCAGCCAGAACTAAGACAGAAGAAGAAATCAGGGACAGTTGGAAAAGTAGGAGAAGCTGGTGTCAGGAAAACTAGGAGAGATAGGAGAGAAGTTTTATGATATAGGGAGAGAGCGATAGTATCAATGCTGCAAAAAAGTCCCAACACAATAAGACATAGAAAAAAGACTGAAATTCAAATGGATGGGATTTCAAAGTGGTAAATAGAATAAAAGTGCCAGACCCAACAGGTATACATCTAATTTTTAAAAATGACTCAAGTCATTATGATTCTACCCAACAAGATGAAGCTGAGCCAGTCTGTGATTTTATTCCTCACTCAGTATCTTCTGTGGTGGTGTCCACTTTGCTAGCTCCTGATTTGGGCTCTGATTATAGCTCCTGCTCTTTTTCTGTTTGGACACCTGGACATGGATGTCAGCTCCCCTGGGAGTACCAGTTACACCCCTTCCAAGTTGTCTGGTAAGAACCTACTTAGACCATTCTGGTTTCAGCCTCCTTGGGGAGGGGAGAAAATGGGTCCGTTACCTACCAGGTAGTTGGACATGTTTAGTGGGGTTGGAGGAGGCAGTCAGGACTGAATAATGGTGTGGCAAGAGCAGGCATCTAGAGAGTACAATCTCATAACCCTCATGTCCCGAAAGCAAGAGGGGCAGATATGGGAGATAAAGGGACAAATGGGCCTTGTGTGCCACTACTGGGCAATGTTGGCTGGATCAGGGAGGCTCTCTAATCTCCTAGTCCTCCTGCCATGGTGGGTTTTGAATGAAGGAGTGGATTCTGAGGAGCAGAGTCAAAGCCAGCCCATCAAATATGGCTATAAAATAATAAGAATCTTAAGACTTGCCTTGGGAGTTATACATCTGCCTGAACATTTTCCCACCTCTAGGAGTCTCCTTCCATTGTAAAGAGGTTCCTTGTTCCAGGGATGCACTTCTTATTCTGAATGCCTTTGGGCTCTTCATCCCCTTCAAGGGTTCCTTCAGCACCTCTTATATTAGTTTGTTATTGCTGCATAACAAATGACCACAAACTTATGTAAAAGTGACACCTAATATTATCTCATAGTTCTGCAGATCAGAAGTCCTTGTGGGCTTGGCTGGTTTCTCTGCTCAGGCTCAAAGCAAGATGTCAGCTGTGCTAGGCTTTAATCTGGAAGCCCTGGGGGAAGGATCTGTTCCCAAGCTTAGTCAGGTGGTTGGCAGATTCAGTCCATTGGCTGTGAACTGAGGGCCACAACATTCTAGGGGCTGCTCAGATTTCTAATCATGTGGCCCTCTCCATTTTCAAACCAGCAATAAGTGTCAAGGCCTTCATTTTTTGTTGTATGTAATTGACACATAGTAATCGTACATGTTTACAGGATACATTGTGATGTTTCAATACATTTATACATTGAATAATGATTAACTCAGGGTAATTAGCATTATCATTTCTTTGTGGTAATAACTTTCAAGATCCTCTTTTCTAGCTCTCTTGAAATATACAGCATGTTGATATTAGCTATAGTCACTCCACTAGGTAGCAGAACATCATTTTTATGCTTGGAATCTCTCTTACTTCTTCTCCCAACTAGAGAATATTCTCTACTTTTTTTTTTTTTTTCTGAGACAGGGTCTCACTCTGTTGCCCAACCTGGAGTGCAGTGGTGTGATCTCAGCTCACCACAACCTCCACCTCCCAGGCTCAAGCTATTCTCCTGCCTCAGCCTCCTAAGTAGCTGGGATTACAGGTGCCTACCACGATGCATGGCTAATTTTTGTATTTTTAGTAGAGATGGGGCTTCACCATGTTGGTCAGGCTGGTCTCAAACTCCTGACCTCAAATGATCCACCCACCTCGGCCTCCCAAAGTGCTGGAATTATAGGTGTGAGCCACCAGGCCCAGCCCATTCTCTACTTTTAAAGGAATCCTGTAATTAAACCTGACTTCCCTAAATGATATCTCTCTATTGTAAAGAGGAATGATTAGTAATTATATATGCAAAGTCCCTTTTACCATGTGCTATAGACCAAATGTTTATGTCACCCGCCTCACCCAAATTTACAGGTTGAAATTCTAACCCTCAATGGGATGGTATTTGGAGGTAGGGCCTTAGGAGGTGATTGGGTCATAAGAGCAGAGCCCTCATAAATGGGATCAGCGACCTTATGAATGAAAAGGGCCAGAGAGTTTCCTTGCCCGCTCGCACCATGTGAGGAGAAGGTAAGAAGGCAGCTGACTATGAACCAGGAAGTGGGCCCTCATCAGACACCAAATCAGCCAACACTTGGATGGTCCACCTCCAGAGCTGTCAGTGATCAGTTTCTGTTGTTTATAAGCCACCTTGTCTATGCTGTTTTTTATAGCAGCCCGAACAGACTAAGAAACCATGTGATGTGATATAATCACAGGAATGATGTCCCATCATATTCACAGGGGAGGGGATTATACAAGATGAGTGCCTTTGGGGGTCATTCTGAGACTTCTGCTACCACACTTTCACAGCCTTCATTCTTTTCAATGTCACCAGTAGTACCAAATTTGTCAAAGTAGATCTGCTCTTTTGGACATAACCAAAAGTCGTTCAGTGAATAAGATGGGTGAACAATGTTTTATTTTGAAAATAGATTTGAATATAAAGGAATATGAATGTTTTCCTTGCATGACCCGTAAGTAAGCTCTGAAAGTAATTTCAACATGGAAGTTTTCCTATTTCACATTGAATTATGCTACTCCAATATTTTCTCTGTGTTGGGGCAAAAAATATTTGAATGGAGGCATTAGTATATGAAGCCCAAAATTCCCTTCCCCGTTTTAGACTGGTCTCTTGAGTTCAACATTTATTCATTTTAACGATGGAATTTGTGTCTTAATTTTCCTTTCCCTTCCACCTGCAAGTAGCACTGGGCCAGAGGACTAACATTCTTGTCTAGCTCAGCAATTCCACGGAGGAGCAAAGCCTCCTGGGTGCCATTCAGAGAGATAGTGAGAGGCAGGCATTTGCATTTCTGTGGGGTTTGGACAGGCTGTGCGTCTTCCATAGGTGGGTGGTCCAAATGATCTGCAGACAGTTGAACTCCTTGGGGTTTTGGGTCCTGGGATACGCCTAATATTTCAAAAGTAGCTCCATTCTGGATGGTTTTCCGGAGACAGAAACCTCAGAATCAAAAATGATCTCATTGAAACAAGGAGAAGCAGCTGAAGCCAAGGTCCCAAAGGGAGTTGTTTTTCCTTGGACTTCCTTTATTTTACTTCCTTCAGCCAAAAAATAAGATAAATAAATAAATAACAAAGCCTACATGTTTTCCTTAGCACTTAAGAAACTGCCTTCCTGCAGCTCTCCCCTCTCTGCTTTGGAGCTTTGGACACATGCGTCATACAGGGAGAGGGAGGGATGGCAATGCGGAGAGAGGAGGATGGCCTCCACTCACCAAACCTGCAGGATCCAGTTATAGAGGCCAAAGCAGGAAAACCCTGGGTGAAGGCTCAGTGTTACATAAATGTGTCAAATTCCATGACAAAAAGGGAGAAGCAGCATACATCTGACAACCATCTCAAAGAACAAGGTGATACAATCCATATATTAGCAGTAGAATTTCTTAAATTTGCAAGGTTAGGAAGACATGCATTAAGTAGATGAAAGGAAGACGTAATACCTGGTTAACAGGATGAATGCTCCTTCAAGAGAATAGCTTGGTACAATAATGGGAATATTCTTTTATATATATATATAAATCCTATATATATATAAATCCTATATATATATATATGTAGGATTTTTCTTTGTATGTGATTAAGATTTCCTCTCTATCACATATCTTACATAAACTGGCATTTTTTATTTCATTTTATCAATGTGCTGGCCCTAAGATACTTTGCCCAAACTGTCACTGAAACAAATTAATTAAATTAAATATTTAAAGAAATTGATTAAATATTAAACTTAATAAACTCTTCCTTTTGCCATTTTTCATTTTCTTTTTTTTCTGACCAGTATAAATATTTTCATATTTAAGCAGGACACAGTCCTCTCAGTAACAACTTCAAGCAACTCAGTGGACAGAGAATTTAATCTTGAGTGTCTCTGAAAATGAGAGCTAAAACTTATTTACCATCTAGTTAAAAAGTACTTTCAAAATCCTTTGTGACCTGGAGATTTAGCTATCAAGAAGTAAAGAGGGAAAACAACTTAGAAACAGTATAATGTGATGATTGAGAGTATAAACTTCCAGGTCAGACAGACCTGCTAATAAATCCTGGCCCTGCCTCTTATATCTATGCGTCTTCGGGTAGATTACTTCACCATTTTGAGCTGATTTCCTCTCCTATAACTTGGGTATAATGATAAAGAATATTAAACAGGGTAATGTGTAAAACCAGAACTCAGGAAACACTCAAATATTAGCTCTAATATTATTTTCCCAACTCTAAAAACTTCAAGCACAACTATTTCAAAGTTGGATGTTTCAAACTTGGTGATTTACCAAAAAAAAAAAAAGCACACACACACAAATTCCCCCAAATTAAAAACCAACTTACTGTAAGAACTGGCTCATCAGACTCTGGTGGAAGAAGCCTCTTCTCACTGAACTGCGTTAACTTTAACCCTGAACTTGAACCTTTGCCTCAAGGGTCTAGAAAGAATTTCATCCTTTGTTGCTCATCCAAATATTTTCCTCACTGACTTCCTTTTCTTTCTGTAAACCACCCACCAGTTTGTCAATATAACATTGACAGCCATCTCTGTTTGTCTTGGCTGATTGATTTTCCTGGGTACCATTAGAAGCATTAGCCTTCACCTGTCTTAGTTGGGTAATTTAGTTTGTAATGGCCTGGAATGCTCTTATATTTACCCTTGTGGAAGAGGTTAAGTTAGAGCCCAGGTCTTGTCCTGCTAGTGATAATGTCTTGCCTTGATATACAACTCTAGCAAATAAGAAATGACAAAATGGCACTAAACATCTTTCCTTCTGGGCTTAAAATTCATTACCTCAAATCAGAAAGCTGAAAGAAGACAGACAATATTCTCTGTATGTTTTTACAGGTATAAAACCTGTAGATAATTATGTGGAATGCCAGGAAAGCAGAATATGGATTTTTTTGCGGCATGTTTGTTTTTATGTAAAACAGTATTTGTGGATATCCTGGAGCGGAGTTTGGCAAATTCTGACCCATTAGCTAAAATGAATCTCCCGCTTGGTTTGTTAAAAAAAAAATAAGAAAAAAGAAAAAAAAAAGTGTTACTGAACACAATCAGGCTAGTCTGTTTACACACTTTCTGTGCCTACTTTTGTGCTACTGATATAGGAATTAATAAGAAATTATTTAGGCAGATTGTCAGGATAAGAGTTCTCGGTAGAATTTCCCTTTCATAAAAAGCAGTCCCCAAACCATTTCTTTTATAACAGAAAGCAGCCTCAAAAATCAAGCCGCAAGCATAAATAAGCAAGCTGGAAGCTTGCATGGGTAAATGCCGGCAGCCGTACCTGGAAGCCAGGATATCCAACAGGGCGATTCCCTCGTCCCTTTGCTTGTTGCCACTTGTGCAGGTGTCGTGGCACTGGTCAGGTGGAGACCGCCTTTGAATAATAAAAGATTAGGGTGGGACAGCCAGTCTCTTCGTGGGCTATGTCAATGGAACACCTGGTCAAACCAATCCCCTGGTCTCTCTGTAAATCAATCACCACCTCCTCAAGCCCCTCTGTAAAATCAAGCACACCCCACCCCAAACCCAGAAACCTGCTTGGGCGCTTCCTCTGCATGAGGAAGGTCTCTCTCTTTTCTTTCTTTTTCCTATTAAAACTTTTCCCTCTTAAACCCACTCTATATGCATGTGTCCATATCCTTAATCTTGGCGCCAGACGACAAACCTTGGGTATTTCCCCAGACAACGATGCCACGTCACTACAACAGTTGATCTGGGTAGTTGCAACAGAGACCTTGTGGCCTCCAAAGCCTGAAATACTTACTCTGTAGCCTCTTATGGTAGAAGTTTGCCAGCCCCTGTGCCTTTTTTAAAGTGAGATGAAGCTTCCTCAAAGTCACTATTGGTTTTCCTGGAGTGCTTGTCCATCTGGTATGGATACCGTAGCTATATGACAATTTCCTGGGTTAGTCCTATCAAATATTATTTCCCTATTGACCTCATATGTATACACGAGGAAATTTATACGAATTTGAGAGTAGGTTTTGTTCTTTGGGTTAAAAAGCAGAGCCCCCATGGACATGAATGCTAGATTTCCCATGGAGAATGAGAAAATAAAAATTGTTGGCCAATGGTCACAGGCTACAGTGATCACTGTGTTGAATCAAAGTGATAGTTATTAGTCCTGAGGCTTTCTGAGTATCTTGAAAATGTCTGCTTCCTGCAGTTTAGCTCTTCATGTTAGAACATAGGTGGGAAGTTTTATTTTCTTCAGCCACAGAGAAAGCAAGGAAAATTTAAATGAGTGAATGCTTCCCCAGCCTCCCTTCTCACCTACGCCTAAGGCTATGAAAGCATGTTTACAAGAAAACAGGATTCTTGACATGAATAGGGCCTAAAAATGTTATTATCTTATACAAGATAGTTTGATAACAGAGCACTCTGAGAGAGTACATTTGTTCACTAGCATTTTTTAGTGACTGTGGGATTTATGGTGATAGGTAAAAGAAAGTCTATTAAAGTAAACCAGGTAGCCTAAGAAGAGAACAGAGATAATTGAAAGAGGAGCATTGTTGTGGAAGGAAAGATAAACTCTCTAGAAAATTTTTATTGTTCCATTGCTTTCAATACATAAAAAACACACAAACAATTCAAATGTAGCATTTAAAAATGCACAAAAACAAATCTTGAGCATGCAACAGCACCCAGCAAGTGTATGAACATGATGTATTGCCTGAAAAGTATTCTTTGATTGCACAGATAAGCACATGGTTATTTCAGGCTGCCCCAAACTCAAGATGCCTGACTTAATAACAAATTAATTTTCTTATATAAGTGTCCCACCTACACCATGGAATTCCCTTTGCTGCCATCAGGAGAACCAATTGGAGCTATTTTGAAATCTTACAGCCTACAAAAGCAGAAAGCTCTAAAAGTTTAAAAAAACAAGAACAGCTTAGTTAAGGAAGTTGATTTGGGTGTGTAATTTTAAATTATGTCCATTATCCCCACCCCAGGAAAACGTGGAATGCTAGGCCCAGTCTTAGGGAAGTGGTGCAGCTCAGTTCTAAGGCAAGGATATGAGAAGTTGTATTTCATGGAGGAAATGGAACCAAAACCCAGGTATATCACTCAGCTGCAGTATGAAAGCAAAATAGCTAGGTAAAGAGGGAGGAAGAATCTAGACACAGGACCATTGTAAGACTGAAAAAATGGAGACTAGGAATGAGTCAAGGTGTGAAGTGGCAGGTGGAATTTGGTAGAGATGTGTTTGAGGGGAGACAAAGGTTGGGAAATTTGCTACTGGCCCTTCTGTTAAGGTATCTGTAGCCATAGTTGAGAGAGCCCCAGGGCTATTAATATTGTATCAGGAGGATCCAGGCAGGAGTCAAAATCCACAAACCCTTATTTTAACAGGAAACAAATAATAATTAACTGGACACTGAAGAACTAAAAAGGCAAAAACAGAACATAATTTATCAAAAAGGTGGCAAGTGATGAAATTAGATACTGCTCCTGGACCTTCGGGAACCAAAGGAGATGGGCCAGAAGGACTGAAAAGTTCAGACCTCTCAGGAGGGGATTCTTAGTCTGCTTGAGCTGCCGTAACAAAATATCACAGACTTGGGGCTTAAACAGCAGAAACTTATTTCCTCACAGTTCTGAATGCTGGAAGTCCAAGGTCAGAGTGCCAGCCAGTTTGGTTTCCAGTAACAGCCCTCTTCCAGTCATGCACATGGTCAATTTCTCACTACATACACACGTAGTGACCTTTCCTTGGTGCATGTGCACAGAGAGTGACCTCTCTTCCTCTTCTTATAATACTGTTAGGAAGCAGGACCTAGCAGAGCCAGAGTGACACCATTTTAAAGTCAACGTCATCTTAAAACTAGCAAGACACATTCTTTGCCAGTCACAACTCATGGCCCTAAGATGTTTGCAGCTAAGGAAGCAGCTTGATAAGGCCTGCTAGGACAAAATCCTACAGCAACAGGAAGTCCACATGTCCCAGTTACCCATAACAATATATGCTTTCAGGATAATTATGGTTGTGTTTTGATTACTTACACACTAAAATGTCAAGGATAGATTTCTTTAAAGCAATAGAATAATAAATTTTGCCGTGCTGTCAGCACCCCCGCATGTAGGCAGAGCTTAGTCTTTACATAGATCAGACCCCCACATAAGAAAAACTTGAAGACAATGCATTCTCCACTTGCTTTCTGAAGATGCCCTACTCTGTAATGTAAGTAAATTGTATGTTTATCTTTCAATAAACTCTCTCTCCTCACTGTACTCTGCAACTCACTTTGAATTCCTTCCTGCATGAGATCCAAGAACCTTCTCTTGGGGTCTAGATCAAGACCCGTTTTCTTTTTGATAACAAAGCCACTGATCTTATTGGATTAAGGAACTACCCTTATGATTTCATTTAACCTTAATTACCTCCTGAAAGCTGTATCTCTAAATATAGTCACATTCGGTTAGGGCTTCAGCATATGAATTTTGGGAGAACACAATTGTGTCCACAGCAGGGGTGCTGGCTGGGCTGGTGCTGATGTAACTGAAGCAAGGAAAGATGAGGCTGGTCTGTGGGTGCTGAACAAGCTGCAAACTGAGATCAACTCTCTCTCCTGGAAAGAAGTGCTGCTGCCAGGGTGAAGAAGCAAAGCTAGGTGATGTGGATAAGGCAGCATCCTTCCTCCTCAGGTCTTCTAGTCTCCCTCCAGAACTCCCAGCAAAGCAGAAATGTGGTGGGCATCATCCCACCTTCAGCATCACAAAGCAGAGTATGAAAGGGAGAAAATGAAAGAGGTAAGAGCTAACTTACTGGTTCCATCATGCTGTGGCAAAAGCTGCTGGTTACTTAATTTAACATCTGTTCTTCTCTTCATTCTTAATAATAGAATCATAAAACTCAGCCAGAGACTATTTCTCAACCTTCCTTGCTGCTAGATATGGTCATGTGACCACATTTTGGCCAATAAATGCAAATGAAATTATTATGCAGGATTTTCAGGGAGTTTTTAGAGAGTTTCTTTGACCCTTCTTCCATCATGCTGCCCAGAACATGGATGTGATGTGATGGCTGGTGCTTTATCAACCATATTGGGCTGTGAGAACAAGAAACACTCTGAAGGATGGCAAGGAGCTATGGACCTTGACAATTTTGTCAAGTAACCATGCTAGTCTTAAATTGCTAACTTTCAGGTTTCTTTTATGTGTGGGGGGAAGATTAAGTTCTACTTTGTTTAAGCCTTTTAGGGTTTTTCTAGTACATGCAGTCCAAACATCCTAACAGATAGGATACTGAGCTAGCTTGCATAGGTGGGTCCACCTTGCTTAAATGGTGATTATGCCATTTCAAAGTATTTTCCCTCCCGCCACTTTCATTTTTAGTTGACTTTGTGTTTCAAGGAATTGCTGAAAAATCATTTTATTTGCATATTTAATTGGACTAAAATTTTTTTTCTTTTTTCTTTGTACATTCTTTATTTTCTTTCTTTGTTTCTCTCTCTTTCCCCTTCCTTCCTTCCTTCCTTCCTTCCTTCC